>NW_013669367.1:7444-11383 GCF_000517525.1 Limulus polyphemus
AGTATTATACATTACTCAATTTCTAATTTTCAAAGTAAATATTAAAAAACACAGATAAACACTGATTTTTGTGTGTCACATGGTATGTTGAATGGTTCCAATTAGATGTTTGTGAAATCAAAATACCAAGTCTATAGTTTCGTACGAATTAGAAACTCAAATTACCGATATTGACAAGCTAGAATATAAAATAAGAGTCTCTTATCTTTTCTATTTGCTAAGATATTACCCATGTAATAAATCAAACACAGTCCCCCCATTTCTTTCCATTTTTGGAAATGATCCCTTATATACACTTACTTCAATATATGACATGAATAACCAATTGGAAGCACAGAATGTCCCCTAGTGGCTTTTTCAGTCATTTTAATGGGCTTGGACACCATTTCTTTCTTTTGAAACAATATTTCAAGGAGGTAGAGTGTCTTTAGTCTGCTCGAAATTTCATATTTTTTAGACTAAAATACACCTTAGTTACTAAACTTGATAAATTATAGTGAAATTCTATGGTGTTGATGTAGTAATTTATTATTTTTTAGTTATTCAACTGTATATATATAAAACCTAAAAAATATTTTGTTTCATATCCTCCACGTACAAATTTTGTAAAAGCTTAGCAACCTTCGTCAAGCAGCAACCGAGTACAAAGGTCATAACTACAAGAGATAATTGTTTGCTTTACTTCTTTAGTTACTGTTCTATGTTTTAAGAAAAATAATTTTAAGAACTTATTCTAAAATAGCAATAATCTATGTACATATATATAATGTATAATAATTGAAATGTGACTGTATTTTACAAAATACCAGTCTACGTTATTGGATACGGTAACATGAGTACACGTGTGCTGTGTCATTGTAACTTCTGTATTGTTAGCCAGGCATGGATGAATGGTCAACATAATTAAAATAATAAATATATATAAATATGTAATGTTATGAGATTTAAGCTATTTTGTCTAAACATTTATGTTTTTGTGTTATAATTTATGTTCATTTAGAATGAAAGAGGCATAATTTATGTTTATTTCCTAATTTTTTATGGTGGTTGTGAGATCGATCAAATCTACCAAACCCGTACAGAGATTAATTACTGAAAATAACAGATAAAATATAAAGTTTATCTTAAGCAATGTTTTATAACTATCTGGACATTATAAAGATTTCGCATGTGAAATTTGAAAATTTTCTGATGCATAAAAGTATTTTTAATCTTAAAATGAAAATTACTTTGCATTAATAGATAGGTAACGTGTGAAAAGAAAAAAGGTACAATAGAAACATTGCTTTACACACCTTAAGACTTAATAAAAAAATTTGATATTTTGTGTACGACAGCACAGTAATGTTACTGATAATGTGCCAAATTTTGTTAACATTTACTTACTAATTTAAAAGTTATAGCATGAAAACTATAACAAGCACAAAATGCTTACGAAGTCCGTGCCAAGGACCGAACCCATGCTGAAAGATGTAATAATGACAAAACAAAACTACATCACAACAATTTACATGTTAGCTCTTTATAAATAATGATAGAACAAAGCTAGATCACAACAATGCACATGTTAGCTCTTTATAAATAATGATACAATAATGTTAAGATATATTCTTTACATATGATGGGATGAAGTTAGATGAATGCATTATTAGTTGAATTGATGGATTGTTCTATACTGACTGTTACTAAGGGGTAAAAGGCAATGGATATACATTTTCTTACACATCTAAAAAGGAGCAAACTTGAACTGTATTTTCATGCTAATAATGAAAACAGTTTCCTATTCAGAGCCAACAAATCAATAAACAATAATTCTTTGAATCATAGACAAGCTTCTGATTACATCTGAAAGTAAAAAACATTTCAACATGTTATTGGAATATGTAGAAAAACAAACAGATTTAACTGTAAAGCATAATAAAGTTGATCTTATTAATGTCTTAACTTACTTACCTATTCCTAAATGTGTGTTTATGCTGGCATATTGGGCAATTCCAGTGAGGTTCTTATTTTCCCTGTACAGTATGTGCTGGTGATGATCTTATTAATGTCTTAACTTACTTACCTATTCCTAAGTGTGTGTTTATGCTGGCATATTGGGCAATTCCAGTGAGGTTCTAATTTTCCCTGTATGGTTTGTGCTGGTGATAATCTTATTAATGTCTTAACTTACTTATATATTCCTAAATGTGTGTTTATGTTGGCATATCGGGCAATTCCAGTGAGGTTCTAATTTTCCCTGTATGGTATGTGCTGGTGTTGATCTTATTAATGTCTTAACTTACTTACCTATTCCTAAATGTGTGTTTATACTGGAATATCGAGCAGTTCCAATGAGGTTCTTATTTTCCCTGTATGGTATGTGCTGGTGATAATCTTATTAATGTCTTAACTTACTTACCTATTCCTAAATGTGTGTTTATGCTGGCATATCGAGCAGTTCCAATGAGGTTCTTATTTTCCCTGTATGGTATGTGCTGGTGATGACCTTATTAATGTCTTAACTTACTTACCTATTCCTAAATGTGTGTTTATGCTGGCATATCGAGCAGTTCCAGTGAGGTTCTTATTTTCCCTGTATGGTATGTGCTGGTGAGTACGAGAATCCCTGTACTTCTTGGCTAAGCCAAAGTCTATAATATACACTAGGTTTCCTTTCTTTCCTAAGCCCATCAAGAAGTTGTCAGGTTTAATGTCCCTATGGATGAAGTTTTTACTGTGGATGTACTCAATTCTGCTGATCTGATAAAAAAATGTTGTTGGCAGAAATATACTTTTATCAGCAAAACAATGGGTTATTTTACATACGGTTTTCCACAACTCGACACCAAAAAATGTTAGTCGGAAGTTTAATATGAATGACTTGAAATAGGTACTTCTACACATATTATGAAATAAAGGTCAAACTCACGGTATAATACTAACAGTTCATTGTTTCACTCTTCAACTAAAATATCTAAAAAATATCAAATGATAAACACATTCCACCATATTAGGTATTCTTTTTTGTGATATCATTTTAATAATTTAGAAGATACTTGTGACAAGATCACTTCTAGTATGTGTTTGTTTGTTTATATTGAAGTACTTACTGATTTTCACTTTGCTATTCTATGGATGTAGGTTCTAAATATATCATTAAACCATATATACAGAGTGAGCTGAATCACCATACTTATGGTAAGAAAATGGATCTTTGGAGCAGCATCAAGCAGGAAGGAAAACTGAACTTCTACACATAAATAATATGCTAACTCACTATTCTGATTGTAGGAAAATTAGTCTTGAAAGCAAAAATCATGAAGGAAGACTACAAGCTTCATAGGTATATCACAGTGAAGTAAAAACTATTTAAAAATTACAGGCAGTCCCACACAATAATGGTGTGTTCCATCTCCTTGGGTTTAAATTCTGTGTAAAGGGACAAAATGCCTTACCAGTCAAACAAACTGACAGAACTAACATTCCAACCTAAACATGAGAAGGAATCTTAATCATAACAGGTGAATGGAAGTGAAAAGTACTATGAAGAATTCTTGTTACTTCCCAACCTAGGCCAAAGAGAGACATTGTCAAGAATTGGGAATTACAGATGAAAAAAACATAGCAAATACTGATAAGACAGACATGTCATGGGTATGTTCAGTGACTGGAAAGCATCAAGAGGTAAGAGCAGGAACACAGATATAAATCACATTAGCATAAAACATTAACAATGTTTCAGAGGTAAGAGCAGGAACACAGATATAAATCACATTAGATAAAACATTAACAATGTTTCAGAGGTAAGAGCAGGAACACAGATATAAATCACATTAGTATAAAACATTTAAAATGTTTCAGAGGTAAGAGCAGGAACACAGATATAAATCACATTAGTATAAAACATCTAAAATGTTTCAGAGGTAAGAGCAGGAACACGTATATAAATCACATTAG
>NW_013669367.1:11890-17085 GCF_000517525.1 Limulus polyphemus
AACCAGATTTACCACGACAGAAAGAAATGCTCAAAATTATTACATTTAATAAGGTATAGAATTAACTAGATTTACCACAACAGAAAGAAATGCTCAAGATTATTACATTTAATAAGGTATAGAATCAACTAGATTTACCACGACAAAAAGAAATGCTCAATATTATTACAGTTAATAAGGTATAGAATCACCCAGATTTACCACGACAGAAAGAAATGCTCAAGATGACTACTTTTATTAAGATATAGAATCAACCAGATTTACCACGACAGAAAGAAATGCTCAAAATTATTACATTTAATAAGGTATAGAATCAACTAGATTTACCACGACAAAAAGAAATGCTCAATATTATTACAGTTAATAAGGTATAGAATCACCCAGATTTACCACGACAGAAAGAAATGCTCAAGATGACTACTTTTATTTTCTTGCTTCTGATGGTCCTAAAGAAATCTAACCCTACATGTACAGTGTTTGTACATTGTACTACTTTTCATTTCTATGAAGCTCTACATAGCAATGTTTACTAAAGTCCAAATGTATTATCTTCACAGCTTTTAGTAAACATTACAAATATTTTTCATCAGTATTTTTACTCAGGGTTTGTCTGAACTTATGAATTTAATCTGAGTGATTTTATAGTTAAGAATAAATGTTTTTTCCACCTTACAGTTTTCATATTTCATTTGCATAACCTCTAGATCCTCCTTAATGAATATCACATATTTTTTGGTAAAACTCTCTTATTTTCTCTGTCTTAACACTAACTGTATTAAAATCAGTTTTAGTGAAAGTTAAAAAATATAAAATCAAAGGTACATTTTTTCTTTTGTTATAAGTGTACAATTTGTGAAAAATTCAAAAGATCATATACAGAGTAAATAAATTCTAAAATGGGCAATTTGGAACCAAGAAGTGCCACATGATACACAGTAGACTATGAATTTATTCAAGTATTTCCTTTTGAAATTAAAACTTATATAAAACTAAAATTTTGAATTATAAACCATATTTTGATGCCAAGTTCACTGAAATACATACAAAGATGTGCAATTAAGAGACATGCACTTAGATATACATTTTTCTTTATGCTGGAAAATGTTTGAGAATTCTGCATAACAAATCAAAGAGCAATACAGCAATTCATTGTGAAAACTTGTGACTTTAACATTTTGTTAACCCTATTTGTATGGGGGTGGGTATACCTAAATGCATGTCTCAACCTTTTTACAAAGTTACATTCAAAATTTACCTGAGGTATACAGAATTTTCAAACATTTTCCGGCACAAAGAAAAATGCGTGAGTATAAATGTAGAAATTGAACAGTTCTAAATTATCGGAACGGCTGAAAATGAGCAGTGGCTAAGATTAAAAGAAACATTAGCCATAAAGAACTTAGCACATGAATTAAAGAAGAAAGTAACAAGAAACCCTCGAAAAATAACACACAACAATGATACTTGAAACTAACAAACAGTTCAATACCAGTATATACATATATCAATGTATAATTTACACACCTAAATGCTACATTTTAACATCATTACATTCAGATCTTATTGTATCAAATTACAGTCATAATCATTAAATGCTACATTTTAACATCATTACATTCAGATCTTATTGTATCAAATTACAGTCATAATCATTAAATGCTACATTTTAACATCATTACATTCAGATCTTATTGTATCAAATTACAAAGTCATAATCATTAAATGCTACATTTTAACATCATTACATTCAGATCTTATTGTATCAAATTACAAAGTCATAATCATTAAATGCTACATTTTAACATCATTACATTCAGATCTTATTGTATCAAATTACAAAGTCATAATCATTAAATGCTACATTTTAACATCATTACATTCAGATTTTACTGTATCAAATTACAAAGTCATAATTATCTTTTTTTAACTATACCAAAAAAAATTTTAAAACAAAAAAAGGAGTATGTTAATAAAATAAAATTTTAGTCTATATGACTTACTTTGAAACATTGGTTCTTAAAAGTGCTACTTCAAACATGAAAAAAATTGTAAAACATCTATACAAGTATCCCTAAACTCATGTCTCTCATGCAATTTTCATTTAAAAATAAGTAAAATTTAAATTCCTGGAGACATAGAAATAAACATTGTCCAATTCATAGTTAATGTTGTGATTAAAAATTTAACTGGATGATAAACAGGACAGCAAATAAGATTTTGTTTCTAAAGCGCAACAAAGTTTGCATCAGATAATACCTCCTCCTTGCATCATTTTGTAAAACTTGCTTTCAATATGTAGCTGTGGATGTTTGGTTTTGATACACTCCAGCTTGATGGCAACTTCTTCACCCGTTGTTATGTTGGTTCCTGATGTCAGAAGAGACCATTTTTCTTAGTAAAAACCAGAGCTAATCAACAGTTTAAAACATATAATAATGAAGTTTCAGAAGTCTTAAAAATATTACATGTAAAACTTAGGAACATCTCTAAATGAGTATTTAGAAATTTTGAATTGATCCCAAGCACAGGTTGAGAATCCAATATTTGCTTCAAAAGGGATCAAACCTGTAAATTAATATTACTTGGAGTAATAAACCTGACTTAACCTAATGAAAGTATTTTTGACCAAAATATAAAAGGACTAAGTATCTTTTTTTTTTCTTTACTCCAATCTGAAAGTCATTTTAACACTTCTCTAGATATTGTTTATGTTTAAAATGTGATATGAGCTGAAAAAAGTAATAACTTAACAAAGGCTGCTATCATTAACAGTTCTTCCTACTCATGAAATAAGGCAGTTTAGTAACAAAAAAAGTTAAATCACAACACAATCAGTTCGGGAAATTGAAAGACTTTTTCCTGATGCTAAAAAAAAGGAGTAAATGTTAGGAATAGTAAATGTACATTTTAAAAGCCTATAATAATCTAACTTGTAGAATGTGTAATTTTTAAATTAATTAACTGGATAGGGGTGAGGAGCGTGCTAATGCACAAAGCACTCAGTTGCAATTAAACTGTACTCTGCCTCACAATCTTTGAGTTTTATATTTTCCCCTTAATTTAAAACCAACCAACTTCTTAGAAGTAGTATTGGTAGTAGAGGTCACCCCATCATCCCTAATCAGCCCTCTGTAGGTAAAAAGTTTATACATTTATGAAAAATATCTTTTGTAATACAAATTCAGGGTTCATAAAGAGAGATGAATTTAAATAACATTATGGACAAGGAATCATTTGGTTCTTCAAGGCTATGGTTTCCATAAGAATAAAGGGTGGATTTAGTTTTTACTCTGGAGTGAGTGTACTATGACAGCCTTGAAGAACCAAATGATTCCTTGTCCATAATGTTATGGGAATAGATGGTTTCCATAAGAATAAAGGGTGGATTTAGTTTTTACTCTGGAGTGAGTGTACTCTGACTTATTCCCCTCTCACCTCCTACAAGGTACTGGCCTCAACTACTGTTGATGGAAGCTCATTCCATAAGCTAAAAACTATGTTAGAAAAATAAACCTGTCTTTAATTGGAGCTGAACCTATCTTAAAGTAGGTCTAGAACCTATTCATAGAAGACTGGGAGTATCAACGGTAGATGGCATGAGTCAATAGCTTAACATTATCCATAGCTTACTGCAGATAAAACACCCATAAAAATGAGTAGTAGTACTAGTAAGGGCTTATATATATAGCATGTAACAAATACAGATATTTGTGATATGATTTATCTAATTACATTATGTGGGCTGTTTATTTTTTATTCAAATAATTACTATGTTGGTAAGTATATTTATGTCAAAAGCTACATTTAAGTTTCATGATCTTTGCAGTTACTGTAATTGTGTAAGAGCAAACAGTGGACCTCAGTGGACAAAATTATATTTATTTCTTTGCTTGTTACAAGCTCTAATACAAACCTGTCTGTTTCCATAAATATCAAAATAATAACTGGTCTTTAAATGTTAGTAACACTCTTAATATGTGATATTCAAACTTAAAGCATGAGTCACTTAGTTACATTAATGTATGGACCCATTACATAGTAATTCATTCACATTAATGTATAGACTCTTAACATAATACTTCAGTCACTCAGCTAAAACTTACAGTAAAGTATAGAACCATAACACAAGTATGACACTTCAGTCACTTGGTTAAAATGAATAAAATTCAGTGCTATACTTTGCTAATTTTTTCATATAATCTTTTTAATTTTATTGCACCACTACTAGTAGTACTGCTAGCACCAGTACTGAACAAACTATTTAAATTTTAAAAGTAATAATAATATAAAGTTATATTGTAAATAACCAACAAAACATAGGAAAATAGGCTTTAAAAGTAAAATTATTATTCTTTGACGTTGTATTTTATTTTATTTTTTTAAAGTGCATGAGTGTGCATATTTTTGGTAATGAGTATTATACGTTACTATTCACTATATTATTACATGTATCAAATAATTCAGTTATTGGTATTACTGGTAATAGAATATGTTTAATATAATTAAAAACATTCGAAACACTAACTTCAAACATACCAAGATAAATATCCCCAAACGATCCACTGCCAATTTTCCTCCCAAGCCGGTACTTATTCCCAACTCTTAGTTCCATAGCTGAAACATATATCAAAAATGAAATTAATTTTTATTTAACAAAACTGTTCGTAAGAAAGCAATTTAATTGTTCTTATCCCGCCATCTTGAAAAAACTAACAGAGAGTTAATAATTTTAAATCTTAATACCTCCTTTCATAGAGGCGTTTTCTTATCAGTAGATTGTTTAAAATAACAAATAAGAGTGCTATATTGATCTGTGTTTAATACTATGCTTTTTTGTTAAAATTAATACCCTGATTAACTTGATTTTCCAAGCCCCTCATATCTACAAAAATCTATTAAACAAAAAAACATCTTAGCAACGCTTGCGCATTAGTGATAGCAGAAAAGATGCCCGGATCGCAAAATTAATTTCATATTTGCGGCAGAAGGTGATATTTGAACATCCAGAATCAATTTTGACAATGTTTTTAATGGAGGTTTTCTGTCCTTTTTCTCGAAAACGTCCGTAAAGAATTAAATCCCTAGCAATGTTTCGAATATATTACCAAAACCCAACATGCAAAAAAAAAAAAACTTTATTGGAACCATGTTCGTCCATGAGCTAATGTATCAATATATTGTTAGGTCTGTGTTCG
>NW_013669367.1:18085-20163 GCF_000517525.1 Limulus polyphemus
GAGATTGAGTGAACCAATCTAATAAGTCCTCACACAGGTTTTGGATTGTCCATCTTTCCTCTAGACTTGTCTTCTGTGTTGTGGATCACAGAAAGTCTATGTGACCTGTTTCCACTTCTGTCCTGGGTTTTCCCTCTTGGTGACGAGGTTTTTACTGACCTGGGGCAATTTTGGGCTGGTTTCACAGTCACGGGGTTTGGGTGCATGTGATGGACTTCTCTCGGATGACACATTCCCAGATCCCTGGCATTAGGCTATCCTATGAGTTCCTGGAGTCATCTGTTAGGTTCGCTCTTGACTCTGGGACTTGAGGTGAAGATGGTATTACGATCCTCATTCTACCCTCGCGAGGATGTTGGTACCTAGCAAGTGTGGTTTTGGATGTTGTTGACTTACCAAGTACAGTTTGTAGTGCCTAGCCATTCACATCATGGGACACATCCTCATTTGCCCACTTTCCATTGTGGGATTGAGTGATTCTGATTTCTGTTCAAGATCACAATTCTAGACTATTCTCTCCCATGCGGATGTGCTTCCTTTAATTTTCCACCATATGTGGTTCTCCTAATAATATTGAGGTTCCTGGCAAAGAGATACCTGGCTCAGGTGTGGTGCGGTACCTCTCCTCAGATTTTCTGATCTGTTCATCTCATTTCAAGGGTGTCTCTGGACACTTCCAGGGATACGCCTGTACGTCCCTCATACCAGTCCCTCCTCCATTTCAATGTGGGATTCAAGCTAATCCTGTAAGCAGAGGGAGCATACCTTATCAGAAGTTATAATTTTCCTAAATGAAAATGTATTTCTGATAGGGTCTTCCCTCCTCTCACACTTCCCACCCATCCTCCTCACAATCTTCCATTGCTTGCATCTTCAGCTAAACTTTAAAGTGATAGTACTTTCCTATTGGTAGAAAGGTGATGCATGATGATTTGCATGAGAGACGTGTTGGAATTGTGGATTCCAACAGAACAAGGATGAAGGCTTGTGGCATGCATTTCTGAAAATGTTCGCATACAGAGGGCAGCACAAAATGAGAAAAGTTAATCTTGTGATGGGAGGGAAGTACTTATCAGAAATACATTTTCATTTAGGGAAATTATACCCCCAAAAGGACTAACCCCTTTTACCAGAACCAGCCCGAAAAATATATTTCTTGTTCTTTTAGTGACAAGTCTGTGGTAGTACATGGATTCTGAAGTCAATTCCAAGGTCAGAGTTTTACAGGAATCTATAAATATGATACTACTGCTTGTTGTCTGTCCATGTAACTACCTTGCAGGGTGTGGATGGATCTTCACCAAAATTGATATGGAGGTTCATTAGGTCCATGCAGGGGTACATATTTATTTTCGGTTTTGCATTTCTATGGGTGATTTTGCATTTTTTACAATTACCTATAAAGGAAGCAACTTTTCATGTTCTAAGATAACCTCTCATTAATCATGAATTTACACAACTCCTGCTAGTGTGAAATAAATTCATTTGTTAATGTTTTACAGGTATTCTGAAATCACTTCCTTTGTTAATGTTTGAGATTTATTTCTCTAGGTATCAAAATGAATTTATTGTTTCGACTGCGGAAATCACGTGACGCTAGTAACACGTCATGATTATCTTGAATGATCGGGGAACATCATGAATAATCCAGTATTTGCTAGGCACCCTCTATTGTTGTATATAAGTGTGCCAGATAAAGCAAAATTAATGGGGAATTGAATTGCAGACAGAGATAGAGACAGACAATTGAGTCAAGCGTGGTAGTAGGTAAAGTGCGTGAATCGTTTATTGTGAATTATAGTGTTTAAGTTAAAGTGACTGTGGAAATGAAGTGTAATGCAAAGTTATATTGAGAAAGAATAAACTAGTTTTATTTAAGAAAGGACTTGTATTTTTAGAAAGAATTTCTACGGAAAATTAACAAACAAACACAGAGACTTAACAAATTGGTGTCAGAGAGTGAGACGGAAAAGAAAAAAAGATGGAAACGAGAAGTGCCAAATCCAACTACGACTTAGCAGATTTGATGGCAGCAAAAGAAACAAGAAGAATGAGAAAATAAACAAGAAAAGAGACTA
>NW_013669367.1:21163-25903 GCF_000517525.1 Limulus polyphemus
TTTTCAGTCCTGTTAGAAGTCACATCCCAGATATGAACGTCAGCAATAGGGGTGATCTAGTATGAAGGAAACCACAGGAATTCGATGGGAAGGCACCATGGGAAGCATATAGAGCACAAATCGAGCTACTGGCAGAGATGAATGGATGGACAGAGGTGCAGAAAGCAGTATATCTGGCAACAAGCCTGAAGGGACAACCACTGGAAATACTTGGACAGTTGTCAGCAGACGACAGGCACAACTACAGAGCACTGGTAGCGGCTCTAGAACTCAGGTATGGAACCCAAAATCAGTCTGAAGTCTACAGGGCCAGGTTTAGGACAAAAGTCCGTGCTAAAGGGGAGAGCTTGCAAGAGCTGGCACAGGATTTGGAAAGTATGGCACACAAGGCCTACCCAACTGCACCACCCGATCTCTTCAAGTTGTTGCTGAGGGATCAGTTTGTAGACTCCTTGGACAGTCCACAACTGAAGATACAAGTAAAGCAAGCACACCCCTCTACCGTGCAGGATGCAATGGTAGTGTTATGACAGTGGAAGTCACGTGATGCTAGTAACACGTAATAATATTTTAGAAAGATCGGGGAACATCTCGATTAATCCAGTATTTGCTAGGTGCCTTCTATTCTTGTATATAAGTGCGCTAGATAAAGCGAAATTAATGGGGAATTGAATTGCAGACAGAGATAGAGACGGACAATTGAGTCAAGTGCGGTAGTAGCTGAAGTGACTGTGGAAATTCAATGTAATGCAAATTTGTATTGAGAAAGAATAAACTAGTTTTATTGAAGAAAGGAGTTGTATTGCTGAAGTTTTTCAGAAAGAATTTCTATGGAAAATTAACAAACGAACACAGAGATGTAACAATATGTTGCCAAGGACATGCTTCTCTCCAGTGTTATGATAGAATGTAGTGTATGAAATAAATTACATTTTAGGACTAATCCAACCATTACTTTATGAATGTCAACAAGGTATATATTTGTGGAGGGGGCCCACAGAAAGACAGTTTGTTTACCATGGTGTAGAAAGAGTATATAATTTAGTGGCAGGACCATATGAAGGTTCTTTTTTTATAGTGGGGACAGAAAAGCTATACCTTTAAGGTGTTTTATTCATTCATAATGTAAGAAGCTAGAGATGAAAACTCTTAGGCTTAGAGCAGAAAAATTATCTCTATCTGAAACACTTGGCTTATACTTAATTCACATTTTGTTTGTATTGCAGTTTTTGTTGTATTTGATGGAGGTAACTTTTGTGTGAAACTCAGCTGTCATTGTTTGATGATAGAGGTAACTTTTATGTGAAACTCAGCTGTCATTGTTTGATGATGGAGGTAACTTTTATGTGAAACTCAGTTGTCATTGTTTGATGATGGAGGTATCTTTTATATGAAACTCGGCTGTCATTGTTTGATGATGAAGGTGTCTTTTATGTGAAACTCAGCTGTCATTGTTTAATGATGGAGATATCTTTTATATGAAAGCACCTTTTATCTTAAGCTTTTGCAGTTTTGATGTTTAAAATGGCCACATTGGCCTGGTGGTTAAAGTGTTTGGCTCTCAATCTGCAGGTTAGAAGTTTGAATCTCGTCACAGAACATGTGGAGTGTTATAATGTGATGGTCAGTCCCTCTTTTTATTGGTCAAACAGTAGCTCAAGAGTTGGTGGTGGGTGATGTTTATTAACTGTCTTCTCTCTAATCTATCACTTCTAAATTAGTTATAGCTAGTGCAGATACCTCTCAAGTAGGTTTGTGCAAAATCTGATCTCCAGTATTCCATAGACTTGTTGAGTGAGTGATGTACATGTATATCATCTACATGAAGTCAAACAAATAAATGCATATGAGGTGCAGGTTTGCTATTGCACATTAATGTTTGTTCTAACCAGTGCATTTTTTGTAAAAAAAAAAAGATGCTGGTACTTGTATATTTAAGAAAGTAAGAGATAAAAACATACTGAATTACTTTTTTATAGAAAACTGGAAATTTTCATAATGTTCTCATCTGACGCAATATCCCAACTTCGTTCCAACTTTTGGTGTCTACTGCTGAGTGATGGTTTCAGAGCAGCCATGACTCTACATATTTTTCTGGGTCAAAGTGTGGAAGGAGTGGACCAACAAGTTTAATAAACAAAAGTGCCGAAATGGTTTTTGTCATCGCCGAAGCTCTGGTTGGGGTGACAATCAAATTCATCTGCAAAAACCATCATTCACATTCACTGGAAGAAATGGGAATAGTACTCAGAGAGTGTTTCAAATGCTGCAATTTTTCTGAGACCGTCTTTTCAATCAAATACTGACGGAATCTGTGAATTATATCTCTTTCATTTTAGCTGAAGTCTTATTGATAATTTCCTAACCTCTCCGAATGTTAAATGAGCATCAACATTTTCAGGCCAATGTTTTTTATCAAGCACACGTGCACACTGTGCTATATCGCCATCTTCACTATCAAGCAACCTATTTTCAATTGATTTTTTTAAGGTTCTGTTAAAAAGCTTCCAGATTAACCAGAGGATCTGTTTTGCAATTTCGTGAAGTGAAACTCCCCGGAAGTGAAGATTTTTGGTGGCTTCGGCAGTATTTTTATAATATGGGCCTGGAATCATTTGTCTTTCTTCAAAATTTTGTACAAGAGCTTTTGATCCGCCTTGTACAAGTCTGTATCACACTCTTGTAAGTCTAAACTCAATTCGGATAATTCTTGGAGAGCATCACACATCAATCCTAGATCCAGCAGAAATTCTGTGGTTATAATTTTTCACTGTAAGCCCTCCTATGCACATTGCTCTTTTTTTGTATCTTGTTGAATCATGCTTCGCTTCTTTGAAATGTTGCACTAATGCTTCATAGTTTTTCCAAACATCTGGAACTGACCAGAAACTAGATGCCACCCATCACATTCAGTTCTCTGCTATTTTTAGGTGACTTGTGATACAAGACATAAATTTTATCAATAAATGCTTTAAATCTGTTAATCCTTGAGACTGATTTTACAGTGTCACCGACCGACAGTTCTAATCTGTGATTAGCACAATGCCACACAACTACAGAAGGAAATTTGTCTTTCTCAGTTTCTTAACTCCACTTTTACTCCCCAACTGCACCATTCCTTTTGCAGTAACATTTTCGAGTCAAAAAATAAATTTACCGGTGAGTTCATTCCATTATCTGGGATACAGATTCCAACGTACATTATTAAGGTAGATTTTTTACTTAAAGAAGTTGACTCATTGATTATCAATGAAATTCTACTTTTTGATTTAGTAACTATGTTAATTAGTATTTTTTAATTTCATCACTAATGTGATTCATGATTTTAATACATGCATTTTTGAGTGAAGGATATAGCCTATGTCAATTCCACTTAGTTCTTGTAAATCTATTTCAGATTCCAAATTATGAAGTGATTGGTTTTCTTTTGCTACCTTACATGTTGTGCAAAAAATTATTGTGATAATCACTTTTCTGCGATATAATACTTTCAAATATGCATTTTCAATGGTCTCTTTCTCAGCTTCAACCAACAATTTTACTGCAGTTTTATGTCCCACGGTTTCCTTGTGATTGAAAAGTTTTTTTGCAAAGATAGAAGCTGTTGCTGTTGACTTTCACCAAAATAAGTTATTTCATTGTTGGACCATTCTTTAGAAACTTTCATTCCTGACTTCGTTTCCACTACAAAAGTTCCAAGTTTTTTATTTATAATATTCAGCCAATCGTACTTCCTGCAAAAATCATTATTTTGATTGGAAGTCCAGCAGCTAGGCCAGTCGTTGTCAGATAGCTCATGGACACCAGATGGACCAGGAACAGAAACTGTTAATTCCTGTTCTTGGGTCACTTATTCTACTTTTCTTACTCACAGAAGGTGAAAAGAAACTTGTAATTTGTTTCATTTTTATGTTGGGGTGTTTTCTCAAGATGCAATAAAAATGATATACACTCTTGGTCAAAGTAAAATCAAAGCACAGTAGAAGAGAAATGCACACCCACTCAAATTGACTGAGCATGTCAGACCAAAACAACTTATTCCCATTTATTATGCAATTAATGATGTCAGTCGTTTTCGTCCACTTTGTGACTTATTTTATTTTGAACAAATGTATAGTCCATATCCACATACCAGTCCACTCAGCTTGTGGTCACCTGTTTCCCAGTCCCAAGTGGCCTCTTTGAACTCAGTATTGCATCCACCCTGGCTGGCTTTTACCTACCGCTGCCCATTTTAAACCTGTTAATCAAAATGAGGCCACTACTGTACATCGACTGATAGCAGCCACGTTAAAAGCAAGAGACCATTGATGTTCCCTGTTAATGGCACACTAATCCTCACTGATGGTTCACACCTCATGCTGCACTGATGATCACACACACACACATGATCAAACAAACAGTAGGATTTCACACTCCTTAAAACTTTGTCATTTGTAACACTTTTAGTTTGGTGTCTCTGGTCTTTTTGTGAACAAAATATTTGTTCAAAGGGGAAAATTCACACATTAATTTACAGAAATATTAAAATATTTAATTAATTTACTCTTTCAAGTTTTGTCACCTTTCACTCCATTTTGCAATATGAAAAATGGTACCAGTGGATACCATCTAAAAAAAAAGCCCTGGTTCTAACTATACTATATTTAGTTATCAAGTATTACAATCAAACATATTGTTACATATATGTTTGTTTGTTAATTTCCGGTATAAATTCTTTCCGAGGAACTTCAGCGATAC
>NW_013669367.1:26852-29798 GCF_000517525.1 Limulus polyphemus
TTATAACACACTATAAATCACAACGATTCATACACTTTACTTACGATGCCTACTGCTCACTTGACTCCATTATCTTTTCTTCAATCTGTCTGCATATCTTTCTATCGCTGGCTTATATACTAAAGAAGAGGGCATCTAGCAAATACTGGAATATTCCTGAAGTTCCTCAATAAGTTATGATCCTTCTAGACACTCCAGCGAGCATGCTCCTAGCATCACGTGACTTCCGCTGTCGTAACAATATCTTGTTCAACACATCATGAGTTGATGTTAGGAGAAGATGTGACATACATTATGTAATTCATCAGAACTGTGAAATGATAATAAAACACACACACACACACACACACACATTCTAAACTAAAAAGTTTTGTATTTAATTGTTGACCTGGAAAAATATAATGTTTTTATTTTAATAAATCATGAAAGAACAAACTCAATTCTAAGTCTTAAAATGAGGAAAATTAAAAACATACATGTACAAAGACAAAAGATAGTGTTTACACACATTTCCAGACCCACTAACTTTAGTTTATTTAAACTTTCTTTGAAATAATGTGCTTAGCCAACTTACTTAAGAAAGGATTTTGAGTTAGAGAGGGTTTGGAGAAGAGCTACCAGGATTATTCTTAAGTTTAAAGGTGTTGTCATTTTGGGAGAGGTTGAGATGATTCAAGTTCTGAGGTGCTGTCGTTTTGGGAGAGGTTGAGATGGTCCAAGTTTTGAGGGGTTATCATATTGGGAGAGGTTGAGATGGTTCTACACACTTCGAAAATTGAATCATCTCAACCTCTTCTAATATGATACCTGAAAATTATCATATTGGGAGAGGTTGAGATGGTTCTACGTTTTCAGGTATCATATTAGAAGAGGTTGAGATGATTCAATTTTCGAAGTGTTATCATATTGGGAGAGGTTGAGATGGTTCTACGTTTTCAGGTATCATATTGGAAGAGGTTGAGATGATTCAATTTCGAGGGGTTATTATATTGGGAGAGATTGATATCTCTTGACATGTTTTAGAAACAATTTTTTTTAAGATTGTTAGGGAATTAGAATCCACAAATCCATATGATGTTTTCTTGAACTCTGCAGGCATTATGATTAGAGGACACACATATAGAATAAGGAAAACTTAGATGCAACTCTAAGACAGTATTGTGTTTCTATTAGAGTTGGTCACCCTATAGCAGTGGTTCCCAAATTATTGTAAGATGTGTCACCCTAACCTACTCTCCTTGATTTGCATGACACCCCTAC
Source organism: Limulus polyphemus (assembly GCF_000517525.1). Classification (NCBI taxonomy): domain Eukaryota; kingdom Metazoa; phylum Arthropoda; class Merostomata; order Xiphosura; family Limulidae; genus Limulus; species Limulus polyphemus. Next base: position 28,113 of record NW_013669367.1, read on the forward strand.
TGCCACATGCAGTATTTTTTTGTAGAGTCTTTTTTTCATGTTCTTAATTATTCTTCCTTCTTATCCCTTGGAAATAAAATCAATTGATTGCTTTTCGTTACTGTTACTAATTACTGCTTACTTCACATTTTTTTGTTTCTCTCTCTTTTTTTTTTTCTTTTTTCAAACTAATGTCTGTTACAAACGGAAGTGCCAAACCATGTATTCATTGAGCCTGAAAAGTTTTAAAAATTCATTATTTTGAGTGAAATATATATTGTAATTTTATTTGCAAATAGTTGTTGTTTGTCCACTAAAAATATAAAGAATAAATATATTTTATAGGATCTCTTGGGTGGAGATGATAAAGTGAAAGATGTGAAACAAAAACTTGAATGTTGGAGAGAAATACTTACACCATTACATTCATTAATGATATGGGAACAGCCTTACTATCCTGCAGTTCTTGCTGGACTTGTTACCATGATGTGTATGTAAGTTTCACCCCAAAAGAATTTCACTAGTGCATTTAAAAACAAGAATAAGTTATCAAATAAAATTTTTCTGTAAAGAATATTAACATTTATATGACTCTATGTTTTAACATACTGTTGTATTTTGCCCAAGATGTTTGAGTTGCAACAAAGATCTGTTTTATAGTGTGTAAATTTTTCTGTTTTTTGTTTGAGTAACTTTTCAGTTCTACATTTGTTAAATGTATGCCTGTTTTTAATTATGTTGATTTTTATTCGTGGATATTTTACCAACTACCAACAATTCTTCATCCATAGTCAGAGAAAAAGGTTTTAAGACAATTCTTAACATTACATTGTGATGAGGAAATTGTGTTCATTGAATCTGGTACTACAGTATGATGAAATATTTGTGTTCAGTAGATCAGATATTATAGTATGATTGACTCTTGACTCAATTGTCTGTCTCCATCTCTGCCTGCAATTCAATTGTTGCTGTCACTTTATTTGCCGGCTCATATACTATAAGAGCACAAGTCTTGCAAACACTAGGACGTTTCAAAGGTTCCTCGATCTTTCTAGATACTCATTACATGTTACCATTGTCACGTGACTTCCGCTGTCGTCACAATACTATACCTGATTTACTAAACACAAATCTCTCATAATACTATAATACCTGAATTACTGATCATAAATTTCTCATCATGACTTACTGAACCCAAATCTACCATCATACCCTAATACCTGATTTACTGAACATGAATCTCTTATCATACTGTAATACCTGATTTACTGAACACAAATCTACCATCATATTGTAATACCTGACTTACTGAACACAAATCTACCATCATATTGTAATACCTGACTTACTGAACACAAACCTACCATCATATTGTAATACTTGATTCACTGAAAAGGGTAGTGACCGTAAGTAAAGTGTGTGAATCGTTGTGAATTCTAGCATGTGTTTAAGTTAAAGTGATTGTGGAAATTAAGTGTACTGCAAAGTTGAATTGAGAAAGAATAAACTAGTTTTATTTAAGAAAGGACTTGTATCGCTGAAGTTCTTCGGAAAGAATTTCTACGGAAAATTAACAAATGACCAGAGACGTAACAAATTGGTGTCAGAGAGTGGGACGGAAAAGAAAAAAAAATGGAAACGAGAAGTGGCAAATGAAACTACGACTTAGCAGATTTGATGGCAGCAATACAAGAACAGCAGAAGAAA
>NW_013669367.1:30801-32835 GCF_000517525.1 Limulus polyphemus
GAAGAGAAACTACTCAGTTTTGAGAAGGGGAAACATTGAAACCCTTGACGAAGTTACTACCACTGATGTGACTGTTACCGATAATAGGACATTTCCTGATGGAGCAGATGAACCTCACATGAAGCAGAAGCCAACGAGACAGAGACCAGTACGGAAAAAGATACGTCCAGTAAAATTAAGAGACTTTGTTGGGTTTTAATTTTGTATTTGTAAATTCTGTACATTTAATTAAGTTATTGTTAATTATCTATTGGTTTAATTTAAGTGGCTATTGTTCGGGACGAACACTACTAAGGAAGGAGCAGTGTTATGACAGCGGAAGTCATGTGACGCTGGTAACACGTAAGTAGTATCTAGAAAGATCGAGGAACCTGTCGATTGTTCTAGTGTTTGCTAGACTCGCACTCTTATAGTATATAAGCCAGCAAATATAGTGACGGCAACAATTGAATTGCAGACAGAGAGATATAGAGACAGATAATCGAGTCAAGCTGTAAGTAAAGTGCGTGAATCGTTGTGAATTCGAGTGTGTGTTTAAGTTAAAGTGACTGTGGAAATTAAGTGTACTGCTAAGTTGAATTGAGAAAGAATAAACTAGTTTTATTTAAGAAAGGACTTGTATCGCTGGAATTCTTCAGAAAGAATATCTATGAAAAATTAACAATCGACCAGAGACGTAACAGTATGATGGAAAATTTGTGTTCAGTATATCAAACATCAGAGCATGGTATGACAAAGTGTATGTTGTAAATCAAGTATTACAAGATATGTGTGTGTGTATCCAGTAAATCAAATGTTGGAGCATAGTGCAACTGTGTGTGTGTGTGTATATGTTTAGTGAATTGAGTATTTCTGTTAGATATACACAAGACTGTTTAAATTTAATGTGAATATTATAATTTGTGTGAGTGTTAAATTTACTTATTTTTAGAAATGATAGTTTATTGCAGCTTTGTTTACGAAACTGATTTTGAATCATACATTGTGTAGTTCAGTTGTTGTGAATTGGTGGTTATTGTATTATTGCATCATGTTACTAAAACCATTCGAGTTTTCTCATTGTTTTAATTGAGTATTGTTGCATCATAATATCTCATTTATGTGTGGAATGTTCTAGGCCTCAATTGGACTATAAATACACATTCAAAATGTAGTTTAGTTAGATAGATCAAGATGGAGTTATTGCGAGTTTAGCCATAAAGAGCATATAGTGCCAATTTTTTAAGTGAAATTATCACAGATTGTATTGTAATAACAGAGTAGAGAGAAAGTAATTTGTGTTGTCAGATTGTGTTCTAAAGTGATTGAACCAGCTTGTGTGGAATTTGATGAGAAAAAGACAATTATTTAAAGTTTTGGATACAACTGCAATAACCAACAGTCATAGTAGTGATTTTAAAGTGAAATTATCATAGATTGTTTTGTAGTAACAGAGCAGGAAGAATAATTCATTTGTTTTCTGAAATAAATGAACCAGGGTGTGTGGACTTTGATGAAAAAGAGAGAATTATTTAAAGCTTTTGATACAACTATGATAACAACAGTATTAGGAACATTTGTATATGTATTTGACTTGTTTTAATAAAACTTTATAATTTGTAATGTGATTGTTAACTTGTCACACTAGTTATAAATCTGATATTTGTTTGTATGTACCATTTAATCATTCATCATACTGAAACTTTGTGGCTGTTTGTTTCAGTCTCGCATGGTATTTTGAACCTGCTGTCTATACAAGCATTGCTCTAATTGGTATCGGTGGTTGTATTCTGGATTATGCTGTACCTGTTGTCATCAGTAGTTTCTTCGATCCAGCAAAGTGGTAAGTGGTAGATCTATTTGTTTCTTGATTTTTTACTTTCACCGATAAGTTCTTGTTACTAAGAAAGTGCATTAATCCTTTCCACACAAGTCAAAGGCCATGTCATCTCGTTTGTTGACTCGCATTCACAATTCTATTGAACTACTATTTCATGAATTTATGTCAACAAGTTTAGTATCAAATTGTAGATTATAATTCATATTTTAGTACTA
>NW_013669367.1:33791-42786 GCF_000517525.1 Limulus polyphemus
ATAATGTATAATAATTGAAATTATAATAATTGACTATTTTTCAAAATACTAGTCTACTTCAACACAGCCAAGACAAGTTACTCTGTACTGGCCAAAGTTCAGTTTTATGTTATTTGATACGGTAACATGAGTGCACGTGTGTTGCATCATTGTAACTTCTGTGTTGTTAGCCTGGCTGAAAAGTCAATATAATAAAGATAATAAATATTGTTACGTCTCTGGTCGTTTGATAATCTCCCGTAAAAATTCTTCCCGAGGAACTTCAACAATACAAGTCCTTTCTTAAATAAAACTAGTTTATTCTTCCTCAATACAACTTTACAATACACAGAATTTCCATAGTCACTTTAACTTAAACACACGCTATAATTCACAACGATTTACACACTTTTCTTACGGCTTGACTCAGTTATCTCCGTTATCAATTTATCTGCCGGCTTATATACTAAAAAAGAGGGCGTCTAGCAAACGCTGGGACATTCGTGAGGTTCCCTGATCCTTCTAGGATCTCATCACGTATTACCAACATCACATGACTTCCACTGTCGTAACATGTGGAACAAAACATAGGACACACATAGTTTAGTTAAATATAGTTCACTTCCTTTGTATACTGGTGGTAATTGTGGAACAAAACATAGGACATTCATACTTTAGTTAAATATGGTTCACTTCCTTTGTTTACTGGTGGTAATTGTGGAACAAAACATAGGATATACATAGTTTAGTTAAATATGGTTGACTTCATTTGTATACTGGTGGTAATTGTGGAACAAAACATAGGATATACATAGTTTAGTTAAATATGGTTCACTTCATTTGTATACTGGTGGTAATTGTGAAACAAAACATAGGACATTCATAGTTTAGTTAAATATGGTTCACTTCCTTTGTTTACTGGTGGTAATTGTGGAACAAAACATAGGATATACATAGTTTAGTTAAATATGGTTGACTTCCTTTGTATACTGGTGGTAATTGTGGAACAAAACATAGGAGATACATAGTATAGTTAACTATAGTTCATTTCCTTTGTAAACTGGTGGTAATTCCGGAATGAAACATAGGATACACATGGTAGTAGTCAAGTTGACTCTTTGCCTATGGTTGGATGGAATCCACCCCGTAACCACGAAATTAGCCATGAGAGTATTTATGTTATAATTTTTAATAATGTATTTATATCTTCACAGAATTATTAGAAAACTTAAATATCACAGGTTTCACAGGTTTTTTAATTAAGTATTAAGATTTTGTAATTAAAGATTTGTGCATGATTTTTTCTTTTGGAATGTTGACTATCGATCATGTAAAGTAATTGTGATTTTAAGATTAAAAATACTTTTATTTTTTGAAAAATTTTAAGTTTCATGTAAGTAATCTCTGTAATCTCCTAGATAACCATCAAATGTTTTTTGAGAGAAACTTAATATTTTATCGCCATAACTCTGTATGGTGTTTGTTGATTTGTCCAACCTTGTAACCATCATAAAAATTAGGAAATAGATCTAAATTACCTTTTTTTTGTTCTAGAATAACTTCAAATTGTAACAGGAAACCACAACTTTGTATTCTAAATAGCTTAAATTTTATAACAGTATACATTTATATTTATTCATTTCTTGAATTGTCTAAAAGTACCCCACCCAACACAAGTTTAAAATCACATGCAGCTTAGGTTACCCTATTGAATTGTGTAATGCAAGTATACCACATGAATAATTTTATTCCTATTGTTTACATTTTAGTTACTTTTATAATAAGAAACATAGAAAACAAATGAAAAATAAAAAAAATCTTGTAATTATATATCAAACTTTTTGTTTTCATTAAAGCTTTATATTTTACCTGTTATTTTCTCTACTGTAACATTATACTTGATTCTCTAGGTTGTCGACAAGTAATCAAAGTATAACAAAAATAAAGGTTACAAATACCAAATAAAACGAATAGTACTGTTAGTATTGATCACAAGGTTTTATAATACAGAGTTTATACTTCTCACCTTTTACACACCTATTTAGTTATTTTATTTATAGCAGCTGGTTTAGAAACTTGATAAAATAAAAGGTATAGTACTTTCTGTCCTTTTCAGTATGGATCACAAAGTTCTAAAGTAAATTTCCTGAGAGTTTCTTCTAATCTTTTCACACCTACTTACTATGTTTATTTTACTGTTAATGGCTAAAGTAGAAACTTACCAAATATAGAGCAATGAATTGCCACTCCTGTTTACATGGTACCATACTTTGTTAATATCAAATAAGCTTGTGTGGCACAGAACTTTACCTGCTTCAAAAACACAGTGAGGTAGGATTTATTGTCTTGTTAACAGGTATGATGGTTGCAAAGAGAATTGTCTTAAGTATTATATGAAAGTATGACAAAATGGTTATGTTGTGGCTTTGTGGAAAGTCTGGACTGATTCAATAAACTTTTTAGCTATTTGGATATTAGTTATACTTCCAGGTGGTATAGGTGTAAGTGTAAATGCTGATGAACATTGTATTTCCTATTTTACTATCCTTATATAGTAACCAATACAATGCTCAGTTTCCAGTAATATAAATACGACCTGTTGTGGTTGATCTAGTATTTTTGGCTTAGCCTTCTTGCTGATCACTTTGGAAACAAATTATTCTCCAGCAAACTGTAAGTTCAGCAGGTGTTTACGAAATACTACCTGCAAGTAAGTAAGTAATTATTTATAATATATATATGGAATCTCTAATCAATAGCTTTAGAATATTGTTGTTGCCCAAAATCCAGTGTGGACATTTCTGTAGTTTAGCACAAGATCTAGTGTTTTCGAAACCTATGATACATGTCATAGAATATATTGTAACATACATGTATTTTATTTTTAGAAAACTGCTGTTCTTAAGAAGTTTATCTTTGTTTGCTAAATCATACAATGGTGTTCAACAACTATTACCTATAAGTAAGTAAACATTATAATATACATGTGTAACATACGTGTAATGATAAGGTACAAATTACAGAATGCATGTAATATAGACATGTAATGATGTACAATGTGTAACATGCATGTAATATAGACATGTAATGATGTACAATGTGTAACATGCATGTAATATAGACATGTAATGATGTACAATGTGTAACATGCATGTAATATAGACATGTAATGATGTACAATGTGTAACATGCATGTAATATAGACATGTAATGATGTACAATGTGTAACATGACATGTAATATAGATATCTAATGATATACAATGTGTAACATACATGTAATGATATACAATGTGCAACATACATGTAATATAGACATGTAATGATATACAATGTGCAACATACATGTAATATAGACATGTAACGATATACAATGTGTTAAATACATGTAATGATAAGGTACAAATCATAGAATACATGTAATATAGATATGTAATGATATACAATGTGCAACATACATGTAATGATACACAATAGAAAATATGTGTAACAAAGCCTTATATTTGTTCCTACTAGAAATGAAAGCTGAACAATTGATCAGAGAAAGAGTAAAGAAGTTGAGGAAAAGAAGATACTAACACAGGATGAGTTCCTTCTAAATGTTTCACTATCCTCTGATGAAGAAGGCCTGTCAGAAGCATCTGAAGTTGAAGAATTTGATTCTTCTGTTGCAATGACAGAATTTGTTCCAAGAGATCTTGACCAGCTGTTCTTGTTCTGTCCTGTGGACAGATCAGGATGTAGCAGGTGAAAGGTGAAGATGGTCCAAAGTCAAGACCAAGAACCACCACCAGGACATGAAGAATAGCTAGAGGAGGCCTCTCTTCTGTAATGATACGTGGATGGGAATCTGTGAAGAAGAATCGACATTTTTCAGAAGTGAACCTGTTTCCCATCAGGCTGCCTCTGCTACTAATTCAGTTGATTTTTCCAAAGTTTTATTTGCAATGAAAATGTTGCAGTTCATCATAAACGAATAGATATGCAAAAAATAAAATCCACAATGAATCTGTAGTTTCAAAAAACACCATAAAATGGATTAATGTCAGTCACAAATCAAGACATTTTAGTCCACTTTGGTCTAACTATAGCTATGGATCTTAAGCCTTATCCTTCTCTCTCTGACTACTGGTCTACCTATCTTTTTTTTCATACTCCTTGGTTTACTAGCATCTTATCCAGAGACAGGTTTCTTACATTTCAATAACAATAGTAATGCTCTTCCTAAAACTGTTCATAACTATGATAAACCTATCATTGACCTTCTTCTGAAATCCTTTGTTTCTCATTATTCTCTAAAGAGGGAACAATCTATCGATGACCAAATGTTAGGTACAAAATTTAGAATTGATTTTCTTCAGTATCTACCAAAGAAACCTGTCACGTAGGGTATCAAGTTGTGGGTCTTGGCAGAAACTGAGTGGATACTGTCTGAAGTTTAAAACCTACACAGGCAAAGAGGAACAAACACCAGCTAAAGGTTTAGTAGACAGTGTTGTGATGGACAAATACAACAAACTAAGACACTGGGTTTTCATGGACAATTTTTACACTTCCCCTTGTTTACTTGACAAATTATTGGCTGTTGGAACCTATGCTTGTGGGATGTGCAGGAAAAACGGATTGTATTTCCCACATGAACTGGCAGCTACAGACTTATGCTAGGTAGAAGCACATTTTTTTTAAAATGAGAAACTTTGACAGCTGTAAAATGGACTGACAAATGAGACGTTTATGCCATTTCCACTTTTCACTCTAGTACTAAGACAAGAAGAAGAGGGACACAGGTTACAAAACCTCAGTTGATTGTGGATTACAAGAAGTTTATGGGTTGCCCTGAATGACCAACACATAAACTACTATTTTAGTGGATGATAAAGTGGTATAAGAAACTGTTTCAACTTTTGGACATGACAATTGTAAATGTTTACATACTGTGCAAAATGCAAAGGAACCAGCCAACATTTTCCCAAAAAGCCTTCAGAATGGATTTGGTCACTTGGCTTGTTCAGCCTCTACTATCAAGAACTGTTCAGAACTCTTCAACTCTGAGAATAACTCTTGGAATGCATTATGCAACACTTGTTGAGAAAGGTGATAGGAAATGATGTAAACAACAAGATACAGATGAAATGTAAACTCTGTAATGAGTTTCTTTGCATCAAACACTTTGAATAATATCCAACTAGTGCTGTTCTTAAAAGTTTCTGCTATTTCCTCTTCATAGTTTCTTTGTTTCTTATTTTATTTTTGGATTTTTAATGAAATATTTTTGTCCCAGTTTTTCTAGATGTATACATTTTTGTATGTATAGTAATGATGTTCTTTTCATGTGTTATTTGAGTTTGTACAACTTTTCTTAACTTTATACAGTTTGTATGTACATTGTTCTCCACATAGGTGAGTACTTTTTATTTTAATGTACAATAATATTTTTGAAAACTTCTACAATTTGTCTTATTTTTAATATTTGTTTTTTACTGAAATATTTTTATGCAAGTTTTCCTTGATCTGTACACTTGTATGTAAAGATGTTTGTTTCCATGTGTTAATTATCAGTGATAAATTTTTCATTGACTTTTATAAGCAGTCCATCTTTCTTAAATTACATAAATAAACCTTTCCTGAATTGCCAAGGCTTTTGTTTTGTATAATTTGTTTTTGTAAACAAGTATAAAAAAACAAGTTCAATAAACAATTATACTAATCTCTGATAAAACCAGCCTACAAAGTACAAATATCTTACTCTTAACACTCATCTACCAGTATTTAGTAAAATACAGTGACATTTTGGTTACTATACATTTCATATGTATATACATTATTACTATTTACAAATAATTACTTAAATTTCGATTATTTTCTTAAAATATAGAACAGTACATAAAAAATATTTGGAAAACAATCTCCACTACTTACGATGTTACAAAGTTTTTGTTTTTGCATTCATGAGTTGTACTTGCTAACTCTCATGGTAAGCCTTGTTCAAATTCACGTATGAAAGTGGAAAAAAATTCATTCTTGTAGACTTTATATATATATATATTTTGGAATACCAAAACATTATAAATTACTACCCCGATACCATAAAAATCCATTGTAATTTACCAGCCTTCCTAACTAAACAGTATTTGGGTCTAAAAAAAATATCATATTCAGAAAATATCCTTAATCGTAATATAAAGTGTATAAATGGCTCATTCACTAATGTTAAGTAATTCTGTTCTGTATAAAAGTGTATCAATGGCTTATTCACTAATGTTAAGTAATTCTGTTCTATATAAAAGTGTATCAATGGCTTATTCACTAATGTTAAGTAATTCTGTTCTATATAAAAGTGTATAAATGGCTCATTCACTAATGTTAAGTAATTCTGTTCACATAAGAGTGTATAAATGGCTCGTTCACTGATGTTAAATAATTCTTTTCTGTATAAAAGTGTATAAATGACTCATTTACTAATGTTAAGTAATTCTGTTCTGTCTAAAATGTATAATTGGCTCATTTATTAATGTTAAGTAATTCTGTTCTCTATAAAAGTGTATAAATGATTCACTCACTAACGTTGAGTAATTCTGTTCTGTATAAGAGTGTATAAAAGGCTCATTCACTAATGTTAAGTAATTCTGTTCTATATAAAAGTGTATCAATGGCTCATTCACTAATGTTAAGTAATTCTGTTTGCATAAGAGTGTGTAAATGGCTCATTCACTGATGTTAAATAATTCTGTTCTGTATAAGAATGTATAATTGGCTCATTTATTAATGTTAAGTAATTCTGTTCTGCATGAAAGTGAATAAATGGCTCATTCACTAATGTTGAGTGATTCTATTCTGTATAAGAGTGTATAAATAGCTCATTCACTAATTTGAAGTAATTCTGTTCTGTATAAAAGTGTGTATATGACTCATTCACTAATGTTAAATAATTATGTTCTCTATAAAAGTGTATAGATGGCTCATTCACTAATGTTGAGTAGTTCCGTTCTGTATAAAAGTGTATAAATGGCTCATTCATTAATGTTATGTAATTCTGTTCTGTTTAAGAATGTATAAATGACTCATTCACTAATATTAAGTAATTCTCTTCTCTATTATAGTGTATAAATAGCTCATTCACTATTATTAAGTAATTCTGTTCTGTGTAAGAGTGTATAAATGACAGATGTTTTTAAGTTTGAATGCACTTGATGATGAAAATCATCCATCCTTTCAGATAACACTTTTGTTAACTCTGGCACATTTTCTGGCAACTCCTCGTAAGGTGGTCATCCTGTTACCAGGTCCATTGGCAACCAAAGTTCCAGACCAAACATCATTTTGCTGGTGTGTATTGAGTGGCTTCATGCTCTGCTGCTCTATAGGCCATCAACAGTGGAGGGAGTAAGACATCCCAGTCATCTTGGCGGTTATTACAAAACTTTGCCAATTCCTGTCCCAGTGTCCAATTGTACTTTTCTACCATTCCATCGGACTGTGGGTGAAGTGGCATTGTCTTAGTCTTTCGTATGCCAAACAACTTGCAGCATTCATGGAACACAGCTGATTCAAAGTTACAGCTTTAATCTGAATGCAGTTCATATGGCATACCAAATCTGAAGAAGAAAAATCACTAACAGCCGAAGCTACAGTTGCAGATTCCTGATATGGTATTGCATATGCCTCAAGCCACTTGGTGAAATAATCCATCACCACACAAATGTACTTGTTTGTAGCTCGAGTTTGGGGCAAAAGATCAGAAATGTCAATGGCCACTCTTTCCATTGGTGTGCCAAATTGATATAACTTCATTGGAGCACATCCCTTATGCTTGGGTCCCCTTTTAGCACAACATGTACTGCAGGTCCTGCATCATTCTTCCACATCTTGCCTCATACCTATCCAGTAAAATCTCTGCTATAGGTGACTCAATGTCTTCTTAACTTTCAGATGACCTCCTATTAAACTATCATGGGATTGAAGCAGCACAACTTCCCATAACTTTCTCAGTGTAACCGTTTGCCTGGTTGTCACTTTCAAATTGCCATTTCCCTTCTCCGGAGAAGAATACCATCTTCAAGCTTCAACTTGTCCCATTGTGCCCAATTGTTTTTTGTCACAGGGCTTAAGCTAGACACCTTCTCCCAAGCAGGGTGCAAAACACTTGCTTGTTGAAAATCAATTATTGGCTTCAAATCTTGGTCTTTCTCCTGCTATGCTTTAATATTTATACCTGGTTCCACTTCTCCATCATCAACTCTTTCAGTCACTTTGACTTCAGCTTGACGGCACCTGGTTAGTTCAACCTTTATTTTAACACTTACTGGAATTCGGCCTTTGTTGTTCTCAAACGTCATTTTGTCAAAGTTAACTACACACTTCCTTGGTAGTAAGTTGTCCAACCCTAAGATGCATTGGTCTTCAATGTCAGCCAAGTATACATTGTGTCTGTCTTTTATGCCCATGAGCTCAATAGTTACCCACATTGGTCCCCACAACCTTGCATAATATCCTGTCACACAACAGAGCTTCTGTATGGCTTCTGGTACTCCTTTGTGGGTCTGGATGATGCTTCCTATTGTTTGGGGCTGATTAGGTCGATGGCTGATATATCCTCCTTGTGTAAAAGACAGTAAATCATTCTTTAATGAATTTAATTTGCTTTGCAATTTACTAATCTTTTCCGTTTGTTGTTTTTGTTTCTTTTCTTTTTCCTCCAACAATTGCTGTAATCTTTCTTGTTTATTTTGCTGTTCTAGCTGCCATTGTTGCAGGTTTTCTTGCCACTATTCTCTTGTTTTACTTGTTTCTTTTGCTGTTCTTGTATTGCTGCCATCTAATCTGCTAAGTCATAGTTTGATTTTCTACTTCTCATTTCCATCTTTCTTTTTTCCATCCCACTTCTGACAACAATTTGTTAGGTATCTGCTTGTTTGATAATTTCCCGTAAAATTTCTTCTCGTGGAACTTCAGTGATGCAAGTCCTTTCTTAAATAAAACTAGTTTATTCTTCCTCAATACAACTTTGATATTATTCT
>NW_013669367.1:43118-45868 GCF_000517525.1 Limulus polyphemus
TATATATATATATATATATATATATATATTAGTTAATTTATTCTATTTCATCATACTAGATATAATATACAACAATATCAGACATATTGTTACGTATCTGTTTGTTTGTTGATTTCTTAAGCGATACACAAGTCCTTTCTTGATTAAAACTAGTTTATTCTTTCGTGATACAAATTATAGTAATACACAGAATTTCCACAGTCACTTTAAACTTCACACACTTTACTTACGGCTTGACTCAATTATCTATGCTCTCTGTGTAATGCGACTTACACTGTCGTAACAGTACCATCTGGTTCACGATAATAAAAAACATGAAGAATAGAACACCATTGTTAAACAACAACTGTACCATCTGGTTCATGATAATAAAAAACAGGTAGAATAGAACATCACTGTTAAACCACAAATGTACCATCTGGTTCATGATAGTAAAAAACATGAAGAATAGAACACCATTATTAAACCACAATTGTACCATCTGGTTCATGATGGTTTAACAGTGATGTTCTATTCTACCTGTTTTTTTATTATCATGAACCAGATGGTCCAGTTGTGATTTAACAGTGATGTTCTATTCTACCTGTTTTTTATTACAAATGTACCATCTGGTTCATGATAATAAAAAACAGGTAGAATAGAACGTCACTGTTAAACCACAAATGTACCATCTGGTTTATGATAGTAAAAATCATGAAGAATAGAACACCATTGTTAAACCACAACTGTACCATCTGGTTCATGATAATAAAAAAACAGGTAGAATAGAACATCACTGTTAAATCACAACTGGACCGTCTGGTTTATGATAGTAAAAAACAGGTAGAATAGAACACCATTGTTAAACCACAACTGGACCATCTGGTTCATGATCATAAAAAACAGGTAGAATTGGACATTGTTAAACCACATCTGGTTCACGATAATGAAAAACACGTAGAAACCAAGTGGTTGGTTAATCACATTAAAAGTATATATATATATTATACATTAATCTGTTGCTCTAGACAAATGTACCTGTTTTTCCCCTCCTCCTTGAAATTGCTCCTGATAATTATAGGTATACCAGTTGAAAGTTCAAGAGTTTTATTGTACTGCTGGATTCATATTTGGAGAGCTGTTACTTGACACTAATCCCTCAAAGATACCTTCAGCTTGAGAAGCAGACATGGTATTATTTTAGACATATCATACAATATAGGTAACTGTAAACAAAGATAACTACAGCTTGAGAAACTGTAATAGATTCGAAGATATTATCAAATTTGACATATTCTATTTCAAGACTCTTTACATAGTTAAGTAGTAGTTTGTTTGATAAATATTAGTACTATTGTGTCTTATCCACAAAATTTAAAATTATTGGTTCATATAAGTGATGCAGAAAACAGGTTTTTTTTTCTCAGTTTAAAACTTTATTTGGAAGCTCTCAACACTATCTATACGAGGTCAGTTGAATAGACCAAGAAGTTAAACTTCAAGACTACTGATTTTCTTAGTTTATCAACAAAGTTTTGTTTCAGTTATGATTAAATGATGTACTTTTTGTCTAAGTGTCTTTTTTTCCTGTTCTACCTAATTTTACAGTTTTTTAATTTCTTCCATCATTATTTTTTTACACGATTCAAAAGATTAGACTCAAGAAGTGTGTAAGAAAGAAAAAGAAGTTTTTTTTTGTTATTTTTCATAGTGATTAGTTAAAGCACAATGTAGGTTAACAGTGTATTACACTGAATGCTGTGAAGCTCATTGTATATCTTATATGAAAAGTTTAAAGGGAAATCAAAATAATCTGTACTGGAGTGTGCAGGGACAGTGTTAGCCTTTTCCCAGAGAAGGGCAAAGGTGGAAAAAATTGAGTGGGCTGCACTGTAGATCTTGTGAACACATATACTGTAGTATTTGGGAAGTGAACCAGTTTTATCAGTAAGCATTGTTCATTGAGTGTGAGGCTAAGGTTCCAGCCAACTCCCATTACAACTACCCTTGGGAGTGTAAAGTGAATGGTAATTAAGTAGGTTATTAAGTGCTATCATTACTTTCGATGTTTGTGCTTTGCCAGTTTATAGCTTAAGTAAATATAGAAAACCTTGTTATTTACACATAGAGAAAAAATTCATTGAGAATATCATATGTGGTTCCAAAAGATTTAATGGGATATAGTTTGGCATTAACTGTGTTTCATCGTTATTTAACAGATTGTTCTACCTCTTTGTTATATTAAGTATTTTACTCACTTAATAAATGGTTGAATTTGTATATTTGTGCACATGAATAGAAAATGTTTCATTACAGGACAAGAGTACAGGAGAAGAAGTTTGAAGAGATCTGTCAGTCCATCGTGGAAGCACAAAAGCAAGCATGTGATTTGTGGGACAATTTTGTGGAACTGAGGAAATCTAAACCAAATATGGTAATGTTTCTGTTTACATACAATATTGAAGTAGTTGTCTGTAGTTACTCAAACCCACAGGCATGAAGTCTGTACTTCTGTTTAAATTTGATGACAAGGATCCCACTTGGAGACTAATAATGCTTGGAGATGGCTTGAATGGGTAATGAATAAAAACTTTAATATAAGTTTAACATAATAGCAAATGTACAATGTTTCGAGAAGGTTTTGTCACCATCAGGTACAAGTAGTTTACACTGACACACATATATATATATATATATATATACAGTATGGAACAAAGAGGTCACATGACTGGATACTGTTGCAAGACTTAGAAGAGATATCTTGGCACCCC
>NW_013669367.1:46471-51006 GCF_000517525.1 Limulus polyphemus
CATTACAAACTTTGAACATTAGTTATATTGAATTACTACTCATATACTTGTATTAAACACTGTTATTTAGATACATTTGCTATCTTCTATGATTCTACACTAACTGATTAAGAGAGAGAGAGATTGTACTTACAGTGGATTTGGTTTGTTGGAGGTCTTAGCCACATTCGGTACCTTCATTCTTCAGAACTTAGGAACTCCTGAGAGAACTTTCTGATCCCTGTAGGAACTTACTGATTTTTCGGTCTCTGACATGAGTTTTTTAATTAACTTTTCTTAGTATTATTTCGACCCACTAAATAGAACACAGCATCACCCAAAAGTAGTCCTGTGCTCCTATTGGATACTTTAGGGAATTCCAGGGCTAAACCAGAACATAACCAAAACTCTCAAGTAATTGGTTATAGATAAGTGGTGTTAGCCAGCTGCCTATTCCCTTCTACTGATACACCCATGCGCTGTAACTGATATTACCTCTAATGTGCCAATATGATTCACCAAACCAAAGTTTTCTGTAGCTTTCCTAGTTCTAAGGGGTTGAGGTCAGTAATCCATCAACTTATCATAAGTACTAGTGCATTCATCTTGTTTCCAGTCAACATTTCTTATGTAACTATGCTTCTGACCTTGGTTACTAGTTCTCAAGCTCGTCACACAAGCTTATTTCGGAATACACATGTCTTGTTGCTTGTTTCTAGGCGATGCTTCTTACATAACTAGGCTCCTGACCTTGTTTACTGGTTCTCAAGCTCATTTCACAAGCTTATTTCGTAACACAGGCATCTTCTTGTCGCCTCTTTTTTATATATATCCTTGGCTACTTACTTATACTAAAAACTATTAAGTTCTATTCTATGTATTTTCGACTAATAAAACCCTGAAGCAATTGTAAAATTTCCTTAAACATTTTCAAGTTGCTTCATTCCTCCTTCCTTAGAAAAATTTTGTTACTTGTAACAAAATTTATCATCCAACTCACTATCTCCATCTCTCTTCATCAGCCAATGCTTACAATATATACATGTATATATATATATATACGATTATACATAAAGGATTATATATATAAAACACATAAAACTTTATCCTATTAAGCATAACTAGCAATTTCTAAACACTGCATATAACAATGTATATGGTAACATTATGTTATTACAACAAAATACAAGTTTCTATTCACTCTAGAAATAGTTTCTAAAGTTCTGGAACACATCCCAATTACTGGTGGCTATCCATCCATACAAAGCACTCACTTTCCAATATGTGTAATGTTTGTGGAGGTAACGGTGATAATCACACGTTATCTGTTCACTGCAGTCCAGATGTCTATATGGTAGGCACCCATACTCTTCTACATCTTGGCATGGAATACCTAGTTGTCTCTGTAACAGCTGTGCCTTTTCTCTGTCCTTGGTGTATATCTTTACATAGTCCTGTTTTATCCCCTAGCGAATCTGTAAGAAGTCCAACATGGAATAGTCTCCATCAGTCCAACGGAGGCCATGGAGATACACAGTACACCACAAGATGTGTCTTTTATTGGTGTCACTTAGGCAATCCTCAGGATATGGAGGCCTGAAGCAATAGATGTCAGTCCACCCAGAACAACAATCTTTAATACCCAACTCCTTTATTGTGTATTGTCCATTAATTCTAAAACCTTCCACCTCTACGATGGTGGCTCTTTGTCCTTGTTTCCTATTATTATTATTATAAGAAAATTGTTATTACTTGTCCCACTTCAATTCACTAACACATTATCAATACTTGTCAGTCGTTGATAGAAGTTTCTGTCCTTCCGTGTGGCTTATTTCTGGATTCGTTGTACTGTCTAAATCTCTGTTTTCGTCTCGATGTTGAGGTCACTGGTCATAAACCTCATTTGTCTCTTACTTCTGGTCACTGTTTATTACTTTTTGTCTGTTCTCGAACTTTTCTATTCCTAATAATTTTGGCTATAATTTTGACTAGTATCATTATTTATAAATCAACTAACCTCGCCAATTGGTTATATCTAGATAATTTTGTAATCCTCTATATAATCAAGCTGTGCCCTAATTAGATGGGGCATACTCATTCAGTTCTACTATTTCAGTAGCTTCAGAATATTCAGACAATTCATTATTGCTTGTTTTTGTTCTTTTCTTCTTTCTAGTTCTACATAGCCCATCTAATGTCATTAACTTTACTAAAGCCAATTTATCTCTTTGATATACAATGTTATGCTTACTAGTACTACTACTAAGCATAAGGTTATCATCATTGAGTTAGATAATCTCCAATTATCCAACCCCTGTCCTCCAGCTGTAGCTCGTAATTGATCTACATGCAGTTGAAAATCCTTAAGACTTAATCCTGATTTTCTAGGAGGTAAATGTTTAGTGTCCTTAATATATCTGTCAGCTCTTTAACATCTGTATCTACTGCTATACTCTGAATTAACTGTAATTCCTTTTTAGTTAGTAGTTCTTGTAATTCTGGAATATTTATATTTAACCTAGTTCCTGTGTACTTAGTTTCACTTCTAAAGTTAGATGGTAAGGTAATACCTTGACCATGAGCTGAACAATTTGTAGCTAATTTTGGATAACCACTATTGTTTAACTTAAGTACTCTAGTATGATAATCAAACTAATGTACGTTTGGCTTTGGACATACAACTGATAAAGTAAGTTCATCTATAGTGTTAAATAACCAAGATCCTGGAGTTCTAGTTTTATAAAAATAGAATGGTTTATGAATAATTATTCTTTTCTTACATAGTTCAGATATTCTATTCTTAATTCCTGTGAATATTACATAGTTACAAGTTACAATAGGTACTGAATAAATACCTGAGTTAGGATCACAAACCCTAATAGGTCCGTCTATGTAATTTAACATATTGTTACGTCTCTGGTCGTTTGTTAATTTCCCGGTGTAAATTCTTCCCGAGGAACTTTAGCGATACAAGTCCTTTCTTAAATAAAACTAGTTTATTCTTTCTCAATACAACTTTGCAATTCACAGAATTTCCACAGTCACTTTAACTTAAACACGTGCTATAATTCACAATGATTTACACACTTTACTTACGGCTTGACTCGATTATCTGTCTCTATATCTCTATCTGCGATTATCTATGCCATCACTTCTTCTCTCTGCTTTATTGGCCTGGCTTATATATACAAAAATAGAGGGCGTCTGGCAAACACTCGAGCCTTCACGATCCTTCTAGAAACTAATCACGTGTTACCAGCATCACGTGATTTCTGCTGTTGTAACACTGCCCCTTCCTTAATATTGTTCATCCCAAAAAATAGCCACTTACATTAACCCGATAGATAATTAACAATAACTTGATTAAATGTACAGAATCTACAAACACAATTAAAATTCCACAAAGTCTCTTAATTTTACGGGATGTATCTTCTTCCATACTGGTCTCTGTCTCGTTGGCTTCTGCTTCTAGGTGGGATCCATCTGCTCCATCAGAAAATGTCCTATTATTGGTAACAGTCACATCAGTGGTAGTAACTTCATTAAGGGCTTCACTGTTTCTCTTCTCAAAACCGAGTAGAGTTTCTTCTTTGACAGTGGCTTTTTCAGGTGACACGTCTTCAGCAGAGTCATTTGTTCCATTGTTCACTTTGTTCCAACTGAAATGTCCTGGATCATGATAATGCCAAAGCCTGTTGGCATGTACCACCTTTGGCTTACCTCGCCGACCACATTTTATTCGGAAAGACACGTCTGAGAGACGATCCACTATGTCATATGGGCCTTCCCATGGACAACTTAGAAGACTTCCCTTTGGTCTTCTTGGGGTTATAGAACCACACCTTGTCTCCTGGTACAAAGCTGACTTCAGTAAATCTCTTATCATAACATAACTTCATGGAATCAGGAGACATTTTCAATTTTGAACACACTTGATGATGAATATCATCCCTCCTTTCAGATAACACTTTCATGAACTCTGACACATTTTCAGGCAACTCTTCGTAAGGTGGATATTCTGTTATCGGATCCACTGGCAACCGAAGTTCCCGACCAAACATCAGCTTTGCTGGAGTGTATCCAGTGGCTTCAGTGGAGGGAGTAAGACATCCCAGTCATCTTGGCGGCTATTATAAAACTTTGCCAATTCCTGTCCAAGTGTCCAATTGTACTTTTCTATAATCCCATCAGACTGTGGGTGAAATGGCATTGTCCTGGTCTTTCGTATACCAAACAACTTGCAGCATTCATTGAACACAGCTGATTCAAAGTTATGGCCTTGATCTGAATGCAGTTCGTATGGCATACCAAATCTAAAGAAGAAATCACTAATAGCCGAAGCTACAGTTGTAGCTTTCTGATTTGATATTGCATATGCCTCAGGCCACTTGGTGAAATAATCCATCACCACACAAATGTACCTGTTTCCAGGACGAGTTTGGGGCAAAGGACCAGCAATGTCAATGGCTGCTCTATCCATTGGTGCACCAACTTGATATAACTTCATTAGAGCACGTCCCTTATGCTTGGGTCCCCTTTAAGCACAACATGTACTG
>NW_013669367.1:51831-56909 GCF_000517525.1 Limulus polyphemus
ATCTTCAAATCCGCTGGCATGGATGGGTCTTCCACTGCTATCACAAGCATTGGGCTTTCTTGGGGATGTTAATTTATCCTACCCCAAATCATCTTCTCTGACATAGGGGTATTGTTGTTGACTTAAGTGACATGTAAATCAACAGATGCAGTAACACTTACCGGAATTTGGCCTTTGTTTTATCGAAGTTAACTACACACTTCCTCAGTAGTAAGTAGTCCAACCCTATAATGCATTGGTCTTCAATGTCAGCCAAGTATGCTTTGTGTCTGTCCTTCAATCCCATGAGCTCAATATTTACCCACACTGGTCCACACAACCTTGCATAATGTCCAGACACACCACAGAGCTTCCGTATGGCTTCTGGTACTCTTTGTGATCTAGCACCTTGATACTCACAATGGTTTGCTGAGATGCAGAATCTATGGCCGTCCAGCTTTCCTGTCACATAGACACCATGTGTACTTGCCATTTTACACCTAGCTGTTGGGACTTTCACGATGAGGTTTGGTGGGCGTACCTCAACACCAACCACTACTGGTTTCCCGAAGCTGACTTATTTGTAGTATTCTTCTTATACTGGCTCCTCATATGTCCTTGTTCTCCACATTTCCAACAACCTTTGTGGGTAGCAGCCTCTCCTGCTGTGGCATCTTCCTAGTGTTGAAGTTGCCGGCATTGAGCTCTCTTGTGCAAAGTCCGTCCCACTTTCTGACATCAATTTGTTGCATATCTGCTCGTTTGTTAATTTCCGGTGTAAATTCTTTCGAGGAACTTCAGCGATACAAGTCCTTCCATAAATAGAACAAGCTTATTCTTTCTCAATATAACTTTGCAATACACTTAATTTTCACAGTCACTTTAACTTAAACACATGCTATAATTCGCAACGATTCATGTACTTTACTTATGGTCACTACCGCTTGCTTGACTCAATTATCTGTCTCTATATCTGTCTATCTGCAATTATTTCTCCGCTTTATTTGCCGGGCTTATATACAAAAAAGAGGGCACCTAGAAAAGACTAGAGTTGCCAGGAAAAGTCAAGATCCTTCGAGAATCTTGTGACGTGTTACCAGCGTCACGTGACTTCCGCTGTCTTAACAATATGTCTAATACCTCTATCGTTACAATAGTAACAATTAAGCCTACCCTTAAAACTACTTCTATACTCATTTCGTATGTTAAACTTTTCTTTACCTCTTATTCTTCGTGCATTTAGTTTATCCTGGCCCTCAGCACCGTCTAGTCCTTTAAAATTCCTCTTACAGATGAGTTAACGACCCTTGCAAACAAATCAGACTCGATCCACTTTAAATGTAAACCATCCATTCCAAAAAGCTCCCTTCTCCCAATGAACTTATCCCACAAGTCCAAACAGCCTATCTGCTCATATTGAGTGCTAGTCCCCTTTATAGTTTATTATATCTCCTGCTCTGCCAGTTATACCCTCCACATGTGTCCCTGGGTAACATAATCTACTTTTTATCTCCCTATTTACCCCACAGACTATCCTATACACATGCCTTACAGGCCCGTTAACTATAATCTCCTTAAGTTTATCATCCATATCCTTCTCCGTCCCTTTTGTTTTCCTTCCCTCCCATAGTTCCTCATCTACAGAAGCCAAGGGCTGAAATCTGTTGCTTATTAGAATAGGATCATTACAATTAAATTCACTACTTTTAGCCTTAATAATACTCTTTCTAACTTCCTGAAAGCCATTGTTAACTGATGTATTCCTTGCATGTAAAAGCTTAAGCTCCTCCTGAAATCCTGCTGCCATTTTCCACAATCTACACTTCTATTTATCTATTGCCTCTACTTTGATCATGATTGCCTCTAACTTCTCCTCCAACCTACAAACTATACATACAAATTGCACATCTTCATTACTAACTTCCTTAAAAGCACATTCCAACCCTGATAAAACCTATTCATTGCACCCATTACACCTAACAAACTGTCACCATTCAGCCTAAACATAATATTTATAGGCTTCAACCTTAATTAGTTACAGAACTATCAAGTAGAAAATCAGACCCCTCATGTCACGCCCACCTGTTAATCCTCCCTTTCAGAACTTGCCAGTATTTTTTTTCTGACTATTAATCCTATATTATGTATAACCAATAGAAAACCTAAGGTTTTGCAATTGAAAAGGTGTATTATTTTACTTTCCTTTTTTTTTTTCCAGTAAATAATGTGTAGTTTCAGATTTACTTTCCATGGGAAACATATCAAACAGCTTTGCTTATGTTCTCATAACATTTGTGATATAGTTAAAAAGCCAGAAACATTGTGATAGTTATGGGACACATTCTGCATTTTGCATGTTATTATTCTGTGTTCTTTCAAGCATTATCTAATTAAATAAATAATTATTTAGTGCAGTAGTACCAATGGTATATAAAAAAGTAGGGTTGAAGGGAATACCTCTTACTGTAGGATAGGACTTCTAGTAAATGAGAGAAAATTAAATCATCCCACAAAACTAGTGCCCGTGTGAACGTGTTTTCTTGTTATACACATTATATTTGTCTATGTATGTAGGAATAAAGTTTTTGGGGTAGGTGGGGAGCAAATTAGGGGGCAAGTGAAAAATAGGTAGGCAAATGCCCCCTTGTCCCCCTATAGCACCACTACTGTGTAAGTGGTGAATCAGTATCTACTTATGTAGTTGGTAGTAATAGAGTGGTAGAACAATATAAATAAATGTGAACAGTTGTATAGATTATAGCAGTGAATTTTTATCTTGTAATAACTAGAAGTCTGTAGATTTGTTTTGCTATTATAATTTTAATTTTTATAATTGTTTTATAATTTATTTTGTAGAATTACAAAGCATATTTCTTTCATTGTTTCTAGTACTTTGCAAGTGCTCTGGCTTTTCTATTCACTTTGGCTTGGATTGGAAGTTTGGTGGATAATCTGGTGCTGATATTCCTGTTAGGTATGTTGGACAGCAGCCTCTAAATTTTATGTGATCTGTTACTATATAAGTTACATTTTACATTCACTGGTATACAGTTTTATCCAAATAACCTAGTACCATACAAGGATGTAAGTTACAATCTTGTATAAATAACCTAGTAACAGACAAGGATGTGAGGTACAATCTTGTATAAATAACCTAGTACCAGACAAGGATGTAAGTTATAATCTTGTTTAAATAACCTAGTACCAGACAAGGATGTAAGTTACAATCTTGTATAAATAACCTAGTACCATACAAGAATGTAAGTTACAATCTTGTATAAATAACCTAGTACCATACAAGGATGTTATGGTTACAATCTTGTATAAATAACCTAGTACCATACAAGGATGTTATGGTTACAGTCTTGTATAAATAACCTAGTACCATACAAGGATGTTACAGTTACAATCTTGTATAAATAATCTAGTACCAGACAAGGATGTGAGGTACAATCTTTTATAAATAACCTAGTACCAGACTAGGTTATAAATAATGTGTACTGGCTCACATTTGAAGTAATCTTGTTCAGTAATCCTTTTGTTGGTAGAAAACACTGGGTTAAATACTTGTGTTCCAGAAATAACATGGTAAATTTAATTTGCTAGATAGATTAAAATGTTGAAACAAGTTTTTTAATGAGAGAGCTGATGACTAAAATTAAAACACTTTTGTAAGCTGGTAAAGTGATATAGGAAACAAAGTTTTGTTATGAATGTTTTTTTAAGTCTCAACGTAACTTTTTCTCACTGGACTTGTTTTGAAAGTGAAATATATATTGAGAAGAATGATGATGTATAAAAATGTAAATATATTTATTTTTGTCTTCACTATATGGTTTGTTCTTTTTTATAGTACAAACCACGTTGAACAGAATTTTATCTTTTTGATAGCAATGTGCGTGGTGATGTTTCCTGGTTTGAAGTACCATGGAATAATTGATAGGTACGTCACTGAAGGATTGCAGCATCTAAAGATGACAGTCGGGCAGAAGCTGAAAAAGAACTAAGGACTGTTGCTACTCTGATGCAGCAACATAGCATGCTGACAAGAAAAATGGCTTCATACTTTTCTGCAGTAAATATTGTATATGACAAAACATATTGCTAGTACATTTTTTAAATGCAGCAGTTATCCTAAATTATATTCAGATAGAATTGTGATGTAAAAATTAACATTAATCATCATCTTGCACATACGTCAAGCATGATGTAATCTGTTGCACACATTCATCTTTGAAAGATGAGTTGGTCTGGTATCAGCACTAAGAGAAATTGATAGATGCAAATATGATAAATACATTTTTGTCTTATTTAACAAAGTCAAGCATAACAAGTTTATTTCTGTCAAACAAATTGGTCATTCAGCATGCATGCTTTACATAAAGTAATCAATATGCTTATCAGTAACTTCTGATCTTAGCAAACAGCCGACATGTTTTACATAAAGTTATTAATATGCTTATCAGTAATTTCTGATCTTAGCAAACAGCCGACATGTTTTACATAAAGTTATTAATATGCTTATCAGTAACTTCTGATCTTAGTAACCTGCTGACATGTTTTACATAAAGTAATCAATATGCTTATCATTAACTTCTGATCTTAGCAAGCAGCCATCATGTTTTACATAAAGTAATCAATATGCTTATCAGTAACTTCTGATCTTAGTAAACTGCTGACATGTTTTGCATAAAGTTACCAATATGCTTATCAGTAACCTGCCAACATGTTTTGCATAAAGTTATCAATATGCTTATCAGTAACTTCTGATTTTAGTAAGCTGCCAATATGTTTTACATAAAGCTACCAGTATGCTTATCAGTAACTTCTAATCTTAGTAAACTGCTGACATGTTTTACATAAAGTTATTAATATGCTTATCAGTAACTTCTGATCTTAGCAAACAGCCGACATGTTTTACATAAAGTTATTAATATGCTTATCAGTAACTTCTGATTTTAGTAAGCTGCCCACATGTTTTACATAAAGTTATTAATATGCTTATCAGTAACTTCTGATCTTAGTAAGCTGCCCACGTTTTACATAAAGTTATTAATATGCTTATCAGTAACTTCTGATCCTAGTAACCTGCTGACATG
>NW_013669367.1:56930-77751 GCF_000517525.1 Limulus polyphemus
GATCTTAGTAAGCTGCCCACGTTTTACATAAAGTTATTAATATGCTTATCAGTAACTTCTGATCCTAGTAACCTGCTGACATGTTTTACATAAAATAATCAACATGCTTATCAGTAACTTCTTATCTTAGCAAGCAGCCGACATGTTTTACATAAAGTTATTAATATGTTTATCAGTAACTTCTGATCTTAGTAAGCTGCCAACATGTTTTACATAAAGTTATTAATATGCTTATCAGTAACTTTCGATCTTATGCAAAATTGTAAACCAAATTGATTAGAATGCAGTAATCCAAGCTAGATTTGACTGATGTGTTTGAGAAAAGTATTTAGTTGTATGTTACTTCACACAGTTTCTGTAGTTCGGTTTGTGTGGAGCCTTTATAAGTAAGTTTTATTACTTTTTTAGAACTAAAATTGATTGGTTTGTATAAGAACCAGTGTATCATTTAATTTGAACTTCTACAATTTCTATCAGGAAATTTATCAGATACTTTAGAGTGATTATTAATTTATTTCCTTAATTTCACCAATAAATATTTATGTGAAATCTTTAGGTTTTGTACTATTATGAAATTAATAATTGAACAAGTAAAAAAGTAGTGTTAACTTTTAATGAAAAACTCATTATAACCTCACGTTTTCAATACTATATTGCAATCTAAGTTTACACTTTGTAAAATTCATTTGAGCATAAAGGTGATCAGTCAGAGAACCATATGTAGTAAGTGCTGATGTTTTTACTTTTTCTTTTACACTTTAATTAACTCATCACTGTGACTGGGATGAATATTTCTCAATGCAGTAGGAAATATACATCCCAGCAGCAATGAAAGGTTTAAAGATATTAATATTTTTTTGTTATATACATTCTTATTTAAATAAATTATGTGATACAAACCATATGATTGGTGTGTTCAACTGCTTTCTGAAATGCATGTGAAGCCACAACTAGAAATCTAAGCAAATGATGAAAGTGCTTCTTGAAACATGTACAGCACACCAAATTTCACACAATATATCCGACTGCTTCTTGAAATGTACAGTCACACCTAGTATCACACACAATATGTCAGACTGCTTCTTGAAATGTACAGTCATACCTGATATCACACACAGTATATAACAATGCTTCTTGAAATGTACAATCACATCTGGTATAACACAGTATATAACACTGTTTCTTCAAATGTACATTCACACCTGGTATCGCATACAATATACCAGACTGCTTCTTGAAACATGTACAGTCACACCTGGTATCACACACAGTATATAACACTCCATCTTTGAATGTAATGTAACACCTGGCATCACACACAGTATATAACACTGCTTCTTCAGATGTACAGTCACACCTGGTATCACACACAATATGTCAGACTGCTGCTTGAAACATGTACAGTCACACCTGGTATCACACACAGTATATAACACTGCTTCGTGAAATGTACAATCACACCTAGTATCACACAATATATCAGATTGCTTCTTGAAATGTACAGTCACACTTCGTATCACACACAGTGTATAATACTTCTTCTTGAAACATGTACAGTCACACCTGGTATCACACACAGTATATAACACTCCATCTTTAAATGTAAAGTCACACCTGGCATCACAAACAGTATATAACACTGCTTCTTGAAATGTACAGTCACACTTGGTATCACACACAGTATATAACACTGCTTCTTGAAACATATACAGTCACACCTGGTATCACATACAGTATATAACACTGCTTCGTGAAATGTACAATCACACCTAGTATCACAAAATATATCAGATTGCTTCTTGAAATGTACAGTCACACCTGGTATCACACACAGTATATAACACTCCATTTTTGAATGTAAAGTCACACCTGGCATCACACACAATATATAACACTGCTTCTTGAAATGTACAGTCACACTTGGTACCACACACAGTATATAACACTGCTTCTTGAAATGTACAGTCACACCTAGTATCACACACAGTATATAACACTCCATTTTTGAATGTAAAGTCACACCTGGCATCACACACAGTATATAACACTGCTTCTTCAAATGTACAGTCACACCTGGTATAACACACAATATGTCACAATGCTTCTTGAAACATTTACAGTCACACCTGGTATCACACACAATATTCCAGACTGCTCTTGAAACATGTAGCGTCACACCTCATATTGTACACAATTATCCAGACTGCTCTTGAAACATGTAGCGTCACACCTCATATCGTACACAGTATATAACAATGCTTCTTGAAATGTACAATCACACCTGGTATCACACACAATATGTCAGACTGCTTCAAATATTTACCGTCACACCTGGTATCACACAATATGTCAGACTGCTTCTTGAAACATGTACAGTCACACCTGGTATCCCACACAATATACCAGACTGCTTTTTGACACATGTACAGTCTCACCTGGTATCACACAGAGTATATAACACTCCTTTTTGAAATGTACAGTCACACTTCGTATCACACACAGTGTATAACACTCCTTCTTGTAAAGTAAAGTCACACCTGGCATCACACACACATCATATATCACTGCTTCTTGAACCATTTACGGTCACATGTGGTATCACACAGAATATGTCAGACTGCTTCTTGAACCATTTACGGTCACACGTGGTATCACACCCAATATGTCAGACTGCTTCTTGAAACGTTTTCAGTCACACCTGGTATCACACACAATATGTTGGACTGCTTTTTGGAACACGTTCAGTCACATCTGGTATCACACAGAGTATATAACATTTCTTCTTGAAATGTACAGTCACACTTGGCATCTCACACAGTATATATGACTGCTTCTTGAAATGTATAGTCACACCTGGCATCACACCCAATATGTCAGACTGCTTCTTCAAATATTTACAGTCACACCTGGTATTACACAAAATATGTTGGACTGCTTCTTGAAACATGTACAGTCACAACTGGTATCACACACAATATACCAGACTTCATCTTGAAACATGTACAGTCACACCTGGTATCACACACAGTATATAACACTGCTTCTTTGAATGTACAATGGCACCTAGTATCACACAAAATATCAGATTTCTTCTTGAAATGTACAGTCACACCTGGTATCACACAGTATATAACACTGTTTCTTGAAATGTACAGTCACACTTCGTATGACACGCAGTGTATAACACTTCTTCTTCAAATGTAAATTCAAACCTGGTATCACACACTGTATATCAGATTGCTTCTTGGAATGTACAGTCACACCTGGTATCACACACAATATGTCAGACTGCTTCTTGAAAAATCTACAGTCACACGTGGTATCACACAAATATACCAGACTGGTTCATGAAACATCTACAATCACACCTGGTATCTCACACAGTATATAACACTGCTTCTGGAAATGTACAGTCACACCTAGTATCACATAATATATCAGATTGCTTCTTGAAACATGTAAAGTCACACGTAGTCTCACACAATATACCAGATGGCTTCTTAAAACATGTACAGTCCTACCTGGTATCACACAGTATATAACACTGCTTCTTGAAATGTACAATCACACTTCGTATCACTCACAGTGTATAACACTTCTTCTTGAAATGTAAATTCAAACCTTGTATCACACATAGTATATAACATTGCTTCTTGAAATGTACAGTCACACCTATAATTACACTAACTAATCTAACTTCACAACTAATGAATTTTGTGAATGTCTAGCTTCGTATCTAATGAATTTTTCTAATGATTGTCTAACTTCATAACTAATGTATTTTGTGAATGACTGTCTAAATTCACAACTAATGTATTTTGAGAATGTCTAACCTCATAACTGATGTATTTTGTGAATGACTGTTTAACTTCACAACTAATGTATTTTGAGAATGTCTAACCTCATAACTGATGTATTTTGTGAATGACTGTTTAACTTAACAACTAATGTATTTTGAGAATGTCTAACTTCATATCTGATGTATTTTGTGAATGACTGTCTAACTTCAAAACTAATTTTTTTTGTAAATGTCTAACTTCACAACTAATGAATTTTGTGAATGACTATTCACCTTAGGAGCTAATGTATTTTGTAAAAGACTGTCTTACTTTACAACTAATCTACTTTGAGAATAACTATTTATCTTAACAACTAATCTATTTTGAGAATGACTGTTAAACTTCACAATTAATGTATTTTGTGAATGAATTTTTATCTTCACAACTGATGTCTTTTGTGAATGTCTAACTTCATAACTAATGTATTTTGTGAATGACTGTTCAACTTCAAAACTAATGTATTTTGTGAATTACTGTCTAACTTTACAACTTATGTATTTTGTGAATGGCTGTTTAATTTGACAACTTATGTATTTTGTGAATGACTGTTTAACTTGACAACTTATGTATTTTGTGAATGGCTGTCTAACTTCAGAACTAATCTATTTTGTGAATAACTCTGCAAATTCAGAACTAATGTATTTTGTAAATGACTGTCTACCATCACAACTAATGTATTTTGTGAATGACTGTTTAACTTCACAACTAGTGTATTTTGTGAATGTCTAACTTCATAACTAATGTGCTTTATGAATGATTGTTCAACTTCACAACTATTGTATTTTGTAAATGACTGTCTACCATCACAACTAATGTATTTTGTGAATGACTGTTTAACTTCACAACTAGTGTATTTTGTGAATGTCTAACTTCATAACTAATGTGCTTTATGAATGATTGTTCAACTTCACAACTATTGTATTTTGTGAATGACTGTCTGACTTCACAACTTATGTATTTTGTGAATGACTGTTTAATTTGACAACTTATGTATTTTGTGAATGACTGTTTAACTTGACAAAGTATGTATTTTGTGAATGGCTGTTTAACTTCAGAACTAATCTATTTTGTGAATAACTCTGCAAATTCAGAACTAATGTATTTTGGAAATGACTGTCTAACTTCACAACTAATGTATTTTGTGAATGACTGTTTAACTTCACAACTAATGTATTTTGTGAATGTCTAACTTCATAACTAATGTGCTTTATGAATGACTGTTCAACATCACAACTAATGTATTTTATGAATGACTGTCTGACTTCACAACTTATGTATTTTGTGAATGGCTGTTTAACTTCAGAACTAATCTATTTTGTGAACAACTCTGTAAATTCAGAACTAATGTAATTTGTTAATGACTGTCTAACATCACAACTAATGTATTTTTTGAAATACTGTTTAACTTCAGAACTAATGTATTTTGTGAATGTCTAACTTCATAACTAATGTGCTTTATGAATGACTGTTCAACTTCACAACTATTGTATTTTGTGAATGACTGTCTGACTTCACAACTTATGTATTTTGTGAATGACTGTTTAATTTGACAACTTATGTATTTTGTGAATGACTGTTTAACTTGACAACTTTTTGTGAATGACTGTCAAACTTCACAACTTATTTATTTTGTGAATGGCTGTTTAACTTCAGAACTAATCTATTTTGTGAATAACTCTGTAAATTCAGAACTAATGTATTTTGTAAATGACTGTCTAACATCACAGCTAATTTATTTTTTGAATGACTGTTTAACTTCAGAACTAATGTATTTTGTGAATGTCTAACTTCATAAGTACTATACTTTGTGAATGACTGTTTAACTTCACAACTAATGTATTTTATGAATGGCTGTTTAACTTCAGAACTAATCTATTTTGTGAATAACTCTGTAACTTCATAACTAATGTATTATGTGAAAGCTGTCTAACTTCTCAACTAATTCATTTTGAGAAGGACTGTTAAACTTCTCAACTGATCTGTTTTGCGAATGACTGTGTAACGTCAAAACTAATGTATTTTGTGAATAACTGTTTAACTTCACAACTAATGTATTTTTGAATGACTGTGTAACTTCACAACTAATGTATTTTGTGAATATCTAACTTCATAACTAATGTATTTTGTGAATGACTGTTTAAATTTACAACTAATGTATTTTTGAATGACTGTTTAACTTCAAAACAAATGTATTTTGTGAATGACTATTTACTGTAATAACTAATGTATTTTGTAACTGACTGTCTAACTTCAGAACTAATCTATTTTGTGAATGACTCTGTAACTTCTTAAATAATGTATTTTGTGAAGGGCTGTATAGCTTTTCAACTAATTTATTATGAGAAGGACTGTTAAACTTCAAAACTAATGTATTCTGTGAATGTCTAACTTTACAACTAATGTATTTTGTGAATGACTGTCTATCTTCTTCAAAACTAATGTATTTTGTGAATGTGTAACTTCATAATTAATGTATTTTGTGAATGACTTTAAATTCACAACTAATGTATTTTGTGAATGACTGTCTAAATTAACAACTAATGTATTTTTGAATTACTGTATAACTTCACAAGTAATGTATTTTGTGAATGAATTTTTAACTTCACACCTACTGTATTTTTTGAATGACTGTCTAACTTCATAACTAATGTATTTTGTGAATGACTTTTTAACTTCAAAACAAATGTATTTTGTGAATGACTATTTATCTTAATAACTAATGTATTTTGTGAATGATAGTTTAACATCACAACAAATGTATCTTGTGAATGATTGTCTATCTTCACAATTTATGTATTTTGTGAATGACTCTGTAACTTCATAATTAATATATTTTATATGGACTGTCTAACTTCTCAACCAATGTATTTCGTGAATTACTGTTTACCTTCACAACTAATGTATTTTGTGAATGACTGTTTAACTTCACAACTAATGTAATTTGTGAATGTCTAACTTCAGAACTAACATATTTTGTGAATAACTCTGTAACTTCAGAACTAATCTATTTTGTGAATGACTCGGCAACTTTATAACTAATATATTTTGTAAAGGGCTGTTTAACTTCTCAACTAATTTCATTCACAAAATACATTAGTTGTGAAGTTAAATAGTCCTTCTCAAAATTATATTCACAAAATAGATTAGTTCTGAAGTTAAACAGCCATTCACAAAATTCATAAGTTGTGAAGTTAGACAGTCATTACAAAGTACATTAGATATAAAGTTAGACATTCACAATACACATTAGTTGTGAACTTCAATAATCATTCACAAAATACATTAGTTGTGAAGTTAAATAGTCATTCACAAAATACATTACTTATGAAGTTAGACAGTCATTCAAAAAATACATTAGTTGTGAAGTTAAAAATTCATTCACAAAATATATTACTTGTGAAGTTACACAGTCATTCGCAAAATAAATCAGTTGTGAAGTTAAAAAGTAATTCACAAAATACATTAGTTGTGAATTTAAAGTCATTCACAAATTACATTAGTTGTGAAGTTAAACAGTCATTCACAAAGTATATTAGTTGTTAATGTAAACAGTCATTCACAAAATAGATTAGATGTGAAGTTAACCAGTCATTCACAAAATACATTAGTTGTGAAGTTAAACAGTCATTCACAAAATACATTAGTTGAGAAGCTAAACAGTCATTCACGAAATACATTAGTTATGAAGTTAGACAGTCATTCATAAAATACATTAGTTTGAAGTTAGACAGTCATTCACAAAATACATTAGTTATGAAGTTAGACATTCACAAAATACATTAGTTGTGAAGTTAAACACTTATTCACAAAATACATTAGTTGTGAAGTTAAACACTTATTCACAAAATACATTAGTTTTGAAGTTAGACAGTCATTCACAAAATACATTAGTTTTGAAGTTAGACAGTGAAGTTAGACAGTCATTTACAAGATACTTTAGTTATTAAGGTAAATAGTCATTCACAAAATAGATTATTTGGGAAGATAAACAGTCATTCACAAAATACATTAGTTATGAAGTTAGACAGTCATTCAAAAAATACAGTAGGTGTGAAGTCAAAAATTCATTACTTGTGAAGTTACATAGTCATTCAAAAATACATTACTTGTGAATTTAAAGTCATTCACAAAATACATTAGTTTTGAAGAAGATAGACAGTCATTCAGAAAAAACATTAGTTGTGAAGTTAAACAGACCTTCTCAAAATACATTAGTTGTTGAAGTAAACAGTCATTAACAAAATAGATCAGATGTGAAGTTAAACAGTCACTCACAAAATACATTAGTTATGAATTTAAACAGTCAATAAAAAAATACATTAGTTGTGAAGTTTAATAGTCCTTCTCAAAATACATTAGTTGAGAAGTTAGACAGTCCTTCACAAAATAGATTAGTTCTGAAGTTACAGAAACAACTAATGTATTTTGTGAATGACTGTTTAACTTCACAACTAATGTATTTTGTGAATATCTAACTTCATAACTAATGTATTTTGTGAATGACTGTTTAAATTCACAACTAATGTATTTTTGAATGACTGTAACTTCACAAGTAATGTATTTTGTGAATGAATTTTTGACTTCACACCTACTGTATTTTTTAATGACTAACTTCATAACTAATGTATTTTGTGAATGACTGTTTAACTTCAAAACAAATGTATTTTGTGAATGACTATTTACCTTAATAACTAATGTATTTTGTAAATGACTGTCTAACTTCACAACTAATGTATTTTGTGAATGACTTTAAATTCACAACAAATGTATTTTGTGAATGATTGTCTATCTTCACAGCTTATGTATTTTATGAATGACTGTTTAACTTCAGAACTAATCTATTTTGCGAATGACTCTGTAACTTCATTACTAATATATTTTTGAAGGACTGTGTAACTTCTCAACAATTTATTTTGAGAAGGACTGTCTAACTTCACAGCTAATGTATTTTGTGAATGACTGTTTTCATAACTGATGCATTTTTTGAATGACTGTTTAACTTCACAACTAATATATTTTGTGAATGGCTGTTTTAACTTCAGAACTAATCTATTTTGTGAATGTCTAACTTCACAACTAATGTATTTTGTAAGTGACTGTCTAGCTTCATAACTAATGTACTTTGTGAATGACTGTTTAACTTCACGTTTAATGTATTTTGTGAATGACTGTCTAACTTCACAACTAATATATTTTGTGAATGGCTGTTTAACTTCAGAACTAATCTATTTTGTGAATGTCTAACTTTGTAACTAATGTATTTTTTAATGAATGTCTAACTACATAAATTATTTTGTGAATGACTGTCTAACTTCATAACTAATGTATTTTGTGAATGTCTGTTTTCATAACTGATGCATTTTTTGAATGACTGTCTAACTTCAGAACTAATCTATTTTGTGAATGTCTAACTTTGTAACTAATGTATTTTTTAATGACTGTCTAACTACATAAATTATTTTGTGAATGACTCTAGATTCATAACTAATGTATTTTGTGAACGACTTTAACTTCACAACTGATCTATTTTGTGAATGACTGTCTAACTTCACAACTAATGTATTTTGTGAATGTCTATTTTCATAAATAATGTATTTTTTGAATGACTGTCTAACTTCACAACTACTGAATTTTGTGAATGTCTAACTTCATAACTAATGTATTTACTGAATGACTTTTTAATTTCACAACTGATCTATTTTGTGAATGGCTGTGTAGCTTCACTAGTAATGTATTTTATGAATGAATTTTTAACTTTACAACTAATGTATTTTTTGAATGACTGTCTAACTTCATAACTAATGTATTTTCTGAGTGACTGTTTAACTTCACAACTGATCTGTTTTGTGAATGACTGTTTAACTTCAGAACTAATCTATTTTGTGAATGTCTAACTTTGTAACTAATATATTTTTTAATGACTGTCTAACTTCATAACTAATGTATTTTGTGAATGACTGTCTAACTTCACAACTGATTTGTTTTGTGAATGACTGTGTAACTTCACAACTGATTTGTTTTGTGAATGATTGTCTAACTTCATAACTAATGTATTTTGTGAATGACTGTCTAACTTTATAACTAATGTATTTTTTGAGTGATTGTTTATTTTCACAACTAATCTATTTTGCGAATGACTGTTTAACTTAACAACTAATCTATTTTGAGAATGACTTTTTAACTTTACAACTGATCTATTTTGTGAATGACTGTGTAACTTCACAACTAATGCATTTTGTAAATGATGGTTTAACTTCACAACTAGTCTATTTTGTGAATGATGGTTTAACTTCACAGCTAGTCTATTTTGTGTAATAACCATTTATTTTTTTTAACAGTATAACTTAAACATTTTATTTAACAAATTCTTGTGTTCTTAAGTTTGGATGAGCCTCATATTGGTGAATCCACCCACTATTTAATTACTTTAATCTGTACAAATATTTCTTTTACTTCACAATACACTAAAATAAAACATTTATACAATTTACTCAGAAAACACATAAGTACAAATTAGCTTGATTATACTTCTCCAGCTTCTAAATTATCAGGTAAAGTTATTCAAATGTTAAAGAAACTGGAAATATGTTAACTAATTAAATATATATAGCTGTTGATTGAAAGTGTTAAAGCTTTGAGAAATTGTGCACACTGAACACATTATGAAAGTGAATCCTGTTGAAATAGCTAGACAAAGATATTTTAATGGCAGAAACTACTAGCCAGATATCTTTCTCTCTGGTCAGTAGCTCAGGATTAAGGTGGATGATGGTTTGTAGCCCAGGATTAAAGTGGTTGGTATTCAGTACCTCAGAAAGCTGGTGGCTGTTGGTTAGTATTCCAGGATTAAGGTGGTTAGTGTTCAACACCTCAGAAATATAGTGGCTGTTGGTTAGTAGCTCAGGATTAAGGTAGATGGCTGCTGGTTAGTAGCCCAGGATTAAGGTGGCTGCTGATAAGTAGCCCAGAATTAAGGTGGCTGCTGGTTAGTAGCTCAGGATTAAGGTGGCTGCTAGTTAGTAGCCCAGGATTAAAGTGATTGGTGTTCAAAACCTCAGAATGAATATGGCTGCTGGTTAGTAGCCCAGGATTAAAGTGGCTGCTGATAAGTAGCTCAGGATTAAGGTGGCTGCTGGTCAGTAGACCTGTATAAAGGTGGGTGCTGGTTAGTAGCTCAGGATGAAGTTGGCTGCTGGTTAGTAGCCCAGGATTAAGGCAGTTAAACCAATGAAATATTTTCTTGAAAAGTTTAATTAAAAGAAGAACTCAGGTTTCATATAGCATTCTCTATCTGGTGTACATACTGTTAAAACAGGTGTTTCTCTCATAAGATGTCTGCTGTTAAAGCAAAAGTAATATATAAGCTTTTATATAAATATATTCATGTACACAATGAAGACCACAAAGTTCCGTTATATTCCATTTTGAATTATGTTAGGTTTGTCTAATTTTCTTTGATCACTAACAAAATAACTATGTTTAAACTTTAAAATCACAGTAGTGCATTGAAGCACTATAAATTTATTAGTAATATATAAATGTAGTAGAATTCACCAGTGTAAACAAATCACTCAAACTGTCCTATCATATGACATAAAAGGTCGTTAAATCTGAGGAACACCATTCACTATCTCTGTTATATATTTCAAACCATAGGATCAATGAACGCCATCAGTTTTTTACACATATTTTCTTAAATCAAACCTGACTTGATCAAGTGTTGAAAAGATGTGTGACAGTAACTTTAGGAATTTGAATTTATAATTCAATTTGACCAAAAAAACCTTGGCCTAAAGATCCAATATTTGCAACAAAAATCATGAGACTGTACATGTTTTCTTTCTCTCTTACATTTCTCTTAACCTCTCCATTAGAATTACATATTTCAAATCAGAAGCGATTCAAGTAAGTATAAAAAAGTATTTCAGATCTATTTTATGTCTCACACAAGTCACTACCCAAAAGGCCTTTTGTTAAATATCAGAACTTGTTAAAAGTGTTGAGATATGAAACAGGTTTTTATTTGAAATAATGTTTCTATAATATGCAGTGGAAAGTTCTGTACAGTAGTAATGTAAACCAAAAAGTTGTACAGTAATGTAGACTAGAAAGTATTTTAAACTTGAAAAGAATCTTATGGAACACAAGGGCTATGACCCAATATTCAGATATAACTTTCTCTTTGAACTGCTGACCCTATGGAAGGCAACCAACACGCAGTACCTGTTGTCTAAACCAATACTCGTTAATAAACAGCTTTATTAAAAGGACACAGCCAAAAGAGCAAAGAAAGTATAGTGGCATAATGTGGGCTCAAACCTTAAACCTCACAGTCCAACCACCAGGTTATATCTAACTTTATAAACAAATAAGGCCAACATTTGTGATAACAAATTATATTAAACTGCAGAAATGTTTTCCCACTCCTCTTCATTTGCCCGTAAAGAATTTCAATTCCAAGATGTGTAGAAGCAGCATTTCAAATCTGTCTCGGGAAAATCCAACAAAGCACACTCACTGTGAACAAGAAGTGAGCCAATCAAGGGTTTGTTAAGTTACTGAGTTGCTCTTTGTAAGCAGGACATTTAACGTCATCATGGGCTGATTAACGTAGTAAGTGGGTCATCCTTTGAACTCTTATGAGCTGGAGACTTAATGGACTAACTTTTGATAACAGAGTTAATTAGGGGAACATGAGTTACTTGTGTTCTCTGTGATGGAACAAATAATGCTCTTCTCACTGAGTTAATTATAGGTTATTATAGTTTGATCTCCTTAATATACAAATATCAAGGATTTGTTAAAAACAATTACAAGAATATTTAGAATATTGTGTTCACTTTAACTGATCTTTTTACTAATTACCATAGATAGTTATTTGTTAAAAACAGTTACAAGAATATTTAAATATTGTATTCAGTTTCTGATCTTTTTACTAATTACCATAGGTAGTTATTTGTTAAAAACAGCTACAAGAATATTTAGAATATTGTGTTCAGTTTAATTGATCTTTTTACTAATTACCATAGAGATAGTTATTTGTTAAAAACAGTTACAAGAATATTTAAATATTGTATTCAGTTTCTGATCTTTTTACTAATTACCATAGATAGTTATTTGTTAAAAACAGCTACAAGAATATTTAGAATATTGTGTTCAGTTTCATGATCTTTTTACTAATTACCATAGAGATAGTTATTTGTTAAAAACAGCTTCAAGAATATTTAGAATATTGTATTCAGTTTAACTGAACTTTTTACTAATTACCATAGAGATAGTTATTTGTTAAAAACAGCTACAAGAATATTTAGAATATTGTGTTCAGTTTAATTGATCTTTTTACTAATTACCATAGAGATAGTTATTTGTTAAAACAGCTACAAGAATATTTAGAATATTGTGTTCAGCTTAACTGATCTTTTACTAATTACTATAGATACAGATATTTGTTAAAACAGCTACAAGAATATTTAGAATATTGTGTTCAGTTTAACTGATCTTTTTACTAATTACCATAGAGACAGTTATTTGTTCAAAATAGTTACAAAAATATTTAGAATATTGTGTTCAGTTTTTCGACATACATGAAATGTCTAGTTTTTTAAACCAGATCTTGGAAGCGTTATAAACACTTGAAGAATTAAATAACTATAGACATTTTTCAAAGCGACATGGAAAATGCATTAATAGAGGGTTACATCAAAGAAACATATATATAAATGATAAATAACTCAAGAGAACAAACCATATGCGATTCAAAAGTTGCAAAATAAAGATTAGTTTTGAAAATCCATCCTTTACACCAGATCCAAATCAATATCGCCATCAGACTCGCATCTCAATAATGAAAGCAATGGTTGCAAGTCGACATCATCAGATTGACATGTCAAGAATGAAACCTTCAGCTTTTTACACCGGATCTAAGTTGACATCTTAAGATAACCAGAAGAAGAACAATATTTTTAGGTTTAGAGCTGTTTATAGAATTATACAGGTTCCTAGGGAGAAAATAACTTTTGTTCAGGAGTTTTAGGACAGTTGGTGATACACATTTATCAAATGTTCAATTAGTTTAAACAGAACAGGTAGTTGATATTTTACTGTTCTTCATCATTATCTTTGAAAGTCCCTTACTTTATGATTGGAAAAGGATTAAACTACTGCTGGAACACTGCTCATGATCCAAAACGTGGTCATCTCATTTTTACACATTACATTCCTGTATATTAGTTGTTTGTATAATTTATTTTGTGAAAATGTAGAACAAACTAAACAGAAACAAAAATTTAAAGCAAAAAATAGTTTTAATTAAAAGAACTTTTGTTTTACAGAATAGTCAGAAGTAGCTATTTACCACTCCATAAACTACAAGCATGTTTAATTAGAAGCTTGCTTCTTTACACTACTGTAAACCTTTTAATATTCAGAGAAAGTTACCCTGAAATATCACCATTATTATTATACCAATTCTTAACTTTAAATTTATACAACCTTAAGAAATCATAATTATTAAAAGTATAAAATCACTTAACATACAAGACCTTT
This sequence comes from Limulus polyphemus, assembly GCF_000517525.1. NCBI lineage: Eukaryota > Metazoa > Arthropoda > Merostomata > Xiphosura > Limulidae > Limulus > Limulus polyphemus. Next base: position 71,315 of record NW_013669367.1, read on the forward strand.
ATATTGAAAAAAATTAGTGCATCCACTCTGATAAATAAATCACCATTACAAAATATAGGATACATATTTTTATCACATTTCAAATTGACTGTCAAACATTTAAATTTTACTCTCAATCTCATATATTAGTGGATCCTAAATTCTAACTTGTGTGCATTAAATATCTCCAACAAAATTACAAATTTATAAACAAATCCTGAGCAACATTTCATCCAGTTGTTTTGTTTGCTGAAACATTAATCTTCCACTGCTGACTTTATACAAGCAGATCTAAAATAATAATTTCTAAATACATATAATATCAAAAAACAGGCATTTTCTAAAGATTACCATTAATTGGATGTACAGCGAAAGTACACAGAGAACAGACTTTTTATGATTCAAAGGTTATTCTTCAGTGGTTATCCAAAATTACGCAACTGTGCCATAAAGTAAAAACAAAAATATAAAAAAACAGAAATGCAGCCATTGTAGTAAAAGTCAAACCATAATGTTTCTGACACTTTTCTATAAAATAAGAATCTTAAAGAACCGTAAACACAAAATAATAAATATGTCTTGGTCGCACATTTATAAAACCATGGAAACCAAATGGGTTGAATAATTGATAGATAAGTCTGTACTTGAAAAGGAGGATAAAAATTTCACTTGACAGTTTGTAGTTTCTCAAAAATCTCAGGACAGGCATAAGAATACCTGATTCACATGTACCTTGTAGCTAATGAATGTATACTGTACCTAGTAGCTAGTGAATGTATACTGTACCTTGTAGCTAGTGAATGTATACTGTATAGTAGTAATACTGCATCTATTATTCAGTAAATGTGTACTGTTCCTAGTGTATAGTAGTAATACTGCACCTATTATCCAGTAAATGTGTACTGTGCCTAGTGTATAGTAGTCATACTGCATCTATTATCCAGTAAATGTGTACTGTGCCTAGTGTATAGTAGTAATACTGCATCTATTATCCAGTAAATGTGTACTGTGCCTAGTGTACAGTAGTCATACTGCATCTATTATCCAGTAAATGTGTACTGTGCCTAGTGTATAGCAGTAATACTGCATCTATTATCCAGTAAATGTGTACTGTGCCTAGTGTAAAGTTATACTGCATCTATTATCCAGTAAGTGTATACTGTGCCTAGTGTATAGTAAAGTCATACTGCATCTATTATCCACTAAATGTGTACTGTGCCTAGTGTATAGTAAAGTCATACTGCATCTATTATCCAGTAAATGTGCACTGTGCCTAGTGTATAGTAAAGTCATACTGCATCTATTATCCAGTAAATATGTACTGTGCCTAGTGTATAGTAGTAATACTGCATCTATTATCCACTAAATGTGTACTGTGCCTAGTGTATAGTAAAGTCATACTGCATCTATTATCCAGTAAATGTGTACTGTGCCTCCTGCCTACAAGTTTAAATTATGTCTAATTATTACTTTCATTAGTACAAATATAAATGAAATTGTATTAACAATATAAAACACACACCTAGAAATAAACTTTTAATTTTACATTATGTATACTGCACACAATAATAATAAAATCAACAAACAAATTTTCTAAACCAACCATCAGCAACAAGAGACTCTGTTTAATGAAGTTAAAAGGTAAACAAAAATAGTACAGCTTTTCTATATTCTACAAGTTTCAAACTAGGAATCAAATTGAAAACGTAAGATTCTTAAAAAAATGCATATAAAATAATAAAACCTAACTGAATACACTATTTTTATTTTTTTCAGAAAATATTAGAGTTGAGTAATGAATTCAAAATGAATTACAAACTGGCCAGCAATGTAAGATTATTAAAGTATACTATAATTAATAAAAACAAAAAACAAAATTCTTAAAATAAGTATACAAATGCACTTATAGTTTACGTTATTAAACTTCAAGATCACAACTGAGAAGGTACACATTCTAATCAAGCTTTTTTTATAGATTTCAGTATTTAATAAAAACAAAACATGTTTTGAATATTCATATAGCATTATTACAAAAGTAATTTAGTCATTTTTTTCTGACAGATAATACATATAAGCACCATCATGAAAGTGATGAGTATGAGTAGCATGTTGAATTACTCTACCCAAGAGAAGGTTACGGCCATAGTGCTCTCCTTCTTTTCTGTCATGAGCTAAGCCTACTGCTAGTAGCCAGTCAACAAGTTCATCTCCAGCGAACACACAGTCTTGATCATTTTCCTCTGTTTGTTGTGGAGAAGCTGATGCATACAGCTTCCTCTTATATTGATCATAATGGTATCTCAGGAACTGATCACAGGTTTGATGAACATCCAACGATAGTTCTTCTTCAGCAGGAAGAACTAGTATGTCTGTTCCATAACGAATACGACGCCAGATACGAAGACAAGGGTTAACAACTAGTTTAGAATCCAGACCAAAAATGATGAACGAGATGAATCCTTGACCATAATTCAAGAAGACATCAAGAAACTCCAGCTCTATAAATATTCCTGTAAGATCATCCATGACAACCATCCAGATTGTTAAAGCAAGACCAACAATCATTGACAGGGTGAGCAACAAAATAAGCACAACATGTCGGACAATCTCATCAGTGTCAGCATCACTTATTTCCACTAACCCATGTTCTTGGAAGATTCTTCTTTCTTCAGATACATACTGTCGAACACGAGAAGCACACTCCTTTCTTCTACTACTGCTACACCCATGAGCTGTGTCACAAAGGCGTGCCACAACAGATGAACCATTCACTGAACCAGAGAGACCCAAATCTTCAATGTCTGGTGGATGTATTGATGCATCACGATCACTTCTTGAAGATGAGGGCTGTGATTCTTCATTAAAAGAAGAACTTCTGAAGGGAGACTCTACTTTTCTCACTGTTTGAGAGCGTACTCCTTGTTCTGCTTCAGAATCATCAACATTAGGAACGAGAGCCTGATATCCTAGAGTCTGAAGTTGTTGTCGTCGTTGAACTGTCAAACTAGCCAAGATAACAATTAAACAACTGGCCAACACTACTAGTGAAACAGAAGCTTGACTTTCCCCAAAATGAAAATTGGGATCAGTTACATTATGAGTAAAAGGGAAATTCATCATGCCAACTGCAAGAAATCCAGAAATTGTCAGAGAGATTCCAAATCCAATTATAATGATCAGATAGCGTATTTTAAGTACAAAACAGAGTCCCTTCAATTGAAGCAAAGCCAAGAGAAGAGAAAGAAGAGCTGTCCAGACCCGGGCACTAAATGTTCCTCCAGCAGCCAGAAAGTACTGTAAGTAGAACATCCACGTTTTATGTGGATTTATCACTTTTCTAAGAACACCCCCACCAGCTGTGAGAAGCTGAGATATAATAAGACATAAAGTCATCCCATGTGTAATGTTTTTCCATTTTTTACTCATACAAAATACAGCAATGACCCACATACAGCAAACTAGACTAATGGCACTCACATATGTCATGGTGTTTAACAGTTCTGAGTAGAAATTCATGGAAGTGGAAACAGACACAAGGGATAAAACAGCTGACACGAACACAAGAGGAGCAGAAAACAAGGTACACGCCACCATGCCAGAAGCCACCATTTCTGTAGATAAGCCAAACTGACCAGCAAAGATAAATACAGTTGGGGCTGTGGGAAAAGTACCGTACAAAAACCCAAAGTTTGCAAGGTCCTTTATGTCAACTGATGAATCATTAGAAGAAAACACTGTTACAAGTTCTCTGATGATTAAGGGAAGAACCAAAATCTTCATGATGATCATCACAGCTGGTTGTAACAATGCAGCTCCCTGCAGCAACTGGAACTTTCCTACCATGTTCAAGCCTAAGAGAAATAATGCTGTAGCAGAAAATGCAGATCCTAGTACATGAAGAAATTTCTGGAGAACTTCTGGCACCTGATGGTTGAATGCAAAGTTTCCAAGTACACCTAAAATAGTCATGATAACCACAGGATTAGATATTACACCTTTACAAACTTGAAAGAAGATAGTCTTTCGGGATACTACGCTAATATTGTGACTTCTTTGTTTCTGAATCTCCATTAAGATAAATCCCACTGGATTGAGAACCATAAACTGAATAGGAGCCAGCAGGTAGAGATAACTGGCATAGTCTGGATGGTTTTTTGCATACAGAGAGAAAACAAGAGGGAAGCCTAATGCAAAGTCATTGCTTTGTGTACAAAAAATGCCATATAAACCAGCCTTTCCAGTATTAGCTGGTTTTGTCAAAAGTATTGTAAATGCAGCAACCAGAAGAAAGATGATTCCTTTAGAAACAAACACTGCTCCAATAAACTTCCAGTTAACATTTTCTAACTTCAGAGATGACAAGGAATTAAAAATTAAAGCAGGAAGAGAAAAATATGACACAAAGAGGTTAAGACCTTTGGATTCTGTCGATGATATCAACCCACATCTTCCAGCTAGGTAGCCACAAAGCACCGTCAGAAAACACTGAAGGAGAACTGGAAAGATGTCATTAAAAGCAATCTCACCAGGAGTTGGATTTGCAGATGAATATGCTTCTGTGCTTGCAATCCAGGACATCTTCCTAGTTAAGGAAATAAAGGTACTGTATATGTTCAGTGATAACAAGCAGGATCTCAGCTTATTATAATTATCATGTGGAACATTATAACAAGATTTGCGAAACAAAAGATCAGAATTTTCTTCTTTTTCCTCCAGAGAACTGGGTGAAATTGACCTAAGAAGAAAACATAGTGATATTAAAAACAATTTTCCTCTGCTGGGATTTAAACAAAAATTTAAATGTTTAAACATTGGAAAGTTATTTACATTTAGCCTCTACAAAGTACAAATACCAAAACAGTAAATGTAACACTGCATTTTATATCACAGGTAGCTTCTATAAACAATCTAAAAATCAGATGTCATCTTTGTGTGTGACAGAACATTTTGTTTTTATCCAAATTGTGTTGTGGCAGCATCAGTGTCAATCACTTAACAACATATATCATTACATGTCACACAGTTTTAATAGAATCTGTTGTAAGATACAAAATCTATAATCATCACTAACAAAAACACTTATTCCCTTTATCACTCTGTTGAGAATGGTTTCTTGCTCCTTTTTTGGTAATGCTCAACAATATATATCATCACTTAGTAACAAAACTATCACCTGATTGTTCTTAGGTTAACTATGGTGTTTATGTTGAATGCTCAGTCAATATTCATGTGATTTGTTAGAAAGGTTTGTTTTGTTATACTTTTTTTTATAACTTCAGTGATATAATAATTTAATTAAAATAGTTTAATTCAGAAGCTTTATGACATTGAGTTGTAGCAAAAAGTAAAATAATATTTACAAGTAGTGTTTCAGCTAAGCCTTACGTTATGTTTATGTATTATTATTAATGCTAAAAACTCAACTTTACCATGTTAGTACTTAATGGTACCTCAGATAAAAAGTTATAATTTTCCTATACATAAAATGTATTTCTGATAGTTACTTACCTTACTCACAAGATTAGCTATTCTCATTCAGTGCTGCCCTCTATATTTGAACGTTTTATTTACGCATCCCACAAGCCTTCTGCCCTACCCTGTCTCGCATGTAAATCATCATGCATCATCTCTTAACCAATAGTAGCATGATATGCTCACATGATGCATGTGACTCTCTCTACACTCCTCTACTGAACCTTCACTTCGAAGTTTGGCAGAAGGTGTGAGCAACAGAAAAGTGGGGAGGAAGAGTGGGAAGTGTGAGAAAAGGGAAGTACCTATCAGAAATACATTTTCAGTATAGTAAAATTATAACTTCCGATATGGTACTCACCTCCACTCTGACGCAAGGGAATGAAAGAAGTACCCTCAAAAGCATCCAAAGGATACCCCTGACAATGAGAGAGATAGGTCCAAAGAGGTGAACTGCACCACTTCTGAGCCATGTATACTCTTTGCCCATGAGTGGAATGTGTAAGACATAAGGGCAGAAATTGAGAGACGTAGAGTGGCTAGGGTGCAGTGGACCATAGTTGGTAAGTCAACTACATCCAAAACCTCCTCGTGGGGTACCGACATCCACTCAAGGGTAGGATGAGGATCATTCCTTCTTCACCTCAAACTTAAGAATCAGGAATTATGACTCACACCAATTTCTGGGTATAACACGAGGATCATCGCTGATCTATCAATCTGGGAATTGACATCCTGTATCGATAGGATATCAATCGCATGGAATCAACTCATGTGAGGACTTATAGTGATTGGTTAACTCTAATCCAAAACTCTTAGTGGAGTACTGACATCCACGCTAGGGTAGGATGAGTTCTCCCAACCAAATGGGTGAACTGCAATTATCGACAGCTCAACTCCAATGTTTATGTAAATAGTATCAGGAGGCCACATCATCTGGTAAGGTAACAGCTCAACTCCTGTGATTGTAAAAATGGTATCAGGAG
>NW_013669367.1:78693-82231 GCF_000517525.1 Limulus polyphemus
ACTCAAGGCATGGCAGGGATGGGCAGCAATCAACTTCTGCTTTACCCATGCAGTCCACGGGTGGTACGGTCCGGGACAGGTATTTTTATGAAACAAGATATCATGAGGTTATTCACTATCAAGCAATTTTGTGGAACACCCCATCTTGATGGTGAGTATGCATAACCATGGTAAGTAAAGTGAGAGTCAACATGGCTGTACAGTGCAGATTTAGCATTAAAGAATACCTGGTCAGACACCACTCGCCACAGAGAGGGATCCATGTGATAAAAAGAGATAAATGCCTTGAAAGAAAGAGAGAATGAAGAAAACTTACCAGTTAAGGTCACACCAAAGTCTGGAGAACTGCAAAGATGGTAGACGAAACCACAATGAAGAAGAAATTGTGACATGATGAAGATAGTGGGAGATGAAAATACTGGGAGTGGTCCACATGCTGGACTGTAGAATCTCCTCATCAGATGACAAAGAATAGAAGTGAGGGAAAGATGAGATGTCAGATCTGATGGGAGGAAACCTGGAACAAGGTATGTGAGGAAGAAAGTAGGGAAGAGTAGCCCAAACGAATCTATAGGTGGACCCAATTAGTAAGGGTTGAAGGTGAAAGATCATGATGGGAGAAGGTTTGGCATGGGATAAAAAGTTGGTTGTGCACACCCGGAAAGGGAGCAGTACATGTCACATAACAATGAAGGGCCCTGACCAAACACAGAAGCCTACCTGGATCTGGTCTAGGGTAAAAATGGGATATAGAAGGAAGGGAAATAGGAGAAAAGGATGACCAACCCTCCCAAGCTGCCAAGATCTTACAGAGAAAGGAACAATTGGGATAAAGGAGTTGATAGGTAGGGTGATAAATGGTAGTGAAACATCAATGGCATACAAATCTGACCTTTGACATCCACAGGCTAAGATGAGGAGGAAATATGTTTTAATGGACAGATGAAACAAGGAACACGAGAAAATGGTTCAAATGGAGGTAAATTAAGAGCATGAAGGACCACATTAATGTCCTAATCCAGAAGGGCTGGACATCTGGGAGGTTGATGTATCTGGAAGGAATGCATGAGCATGGTAAGAACAGGGGAAATAAAAACCTTATGGGATCAGGAAAAATGGAAGGTATGGGAAGGGCCACCCAATATCCAAAAACCAGGGAGAACAAAGAGCAAGGTAAGAATTTCTGCCACATGAGCCACAGAAAGTTTGTCAGCAGGAAGACCCCTGTTAGCAGACCAACGGTAGAATACTTTCCACTTACATTGGTATACTTCCATGGAAAATGGCTGTATGAAACAAGGAGGCAACTCAACATGTGCGACCAGATCATCTTGCCAAGGACGGGACAAAATTCAGGCAAGAAGATGCAGGACATGGAGATTGGGATGTAGAATGTGGGATCAAGGTTGATGAAAAAGGGAGGGAGAAAGTGGAAGAGGGACAAGTGGTGATAAGAGCAGATGTTGTAGCCTTGGAAACAAGGTTGAGCTGGCCAATAGGGAGCAATCAGGAGGACCTGACATGGAGTGGACATGAGAAATCACCCACTGGGGAAAACCCTATTGATGCCAAAGATCCCTGAAAACAAGTGAATCTAATGCCTACTCCATTGGATATATTTGCTTGGGGTGTGACAGACGATACATGGTGAGATTGAAAGCACCCGGCTCATGACATGTGATAAGGCAAATGTGATGTGCTTGGGCCCAGTATAATAGATCCAATGTCCAAAAACATAATTCTCTGGACCAGGTGCCCCCTTGGTGGTTGATATGTGCCACCACCATAGAATTGTCCAAATGATGGGATAGAAGAAAGAAGTGATGCAATGCCCGTCATACAGCTAGTAGTTTGAGAACTTTGACATGCAAGATGGTTACATCTGCAGACCAACAACCCAAAGCTTCCTGGTGATTGACCCATGCCTCCCATTCCTGAAGTGATGCATCCATGAAAACATGTAGATCTGGAGAGGAAGCAGTATGCCCATCGACATGTGGGCTTTATCCAGCCACCAATGCAGATCATCTTGCAGGAAAGTAGGAAAGGAAATTGGGGGTGGAAAGAGGATCCGAGTAAGGTCCCATCATTCATAAAACACCAACTGAAGGGATCTCATGTGGGCCCAAATTAAAGGGACCAGTGCAGTCATGGAGGAACACATCCCAAAAAGCCATAGAACCTTGTGAGCAGTAAGTGACAGCCGAGAGGGCATAGTGAACCAAAAGTTCCATCGAATGAAGATGTAAAGGAGAAGGTAGAGCATGACTCATATTTGTGTTGAAGAAGACCCCCAAATGGACTAGATATTGAGTGGGTCAAAGAAATGACTTATCCAATTTGATCAACCAGCCTACCTGAGCCACCACAGAAAAGAGTGGGTGAGTATGAGTGGCTGATTCCTGCTCGAAATGAGCCAGAAGGAGCCAGTCATCCATGTAATAATAAAATTGCATCTCCAGAGTATGGTGATGATGTGCAAAAGCTCGGACTATGCGGGAAAACACAAAGAAAGCAAGGCATTTCCAAAAGTGGAGTGCCCAAAATTGGTAAACCACCCCGAGAAGGACAGACCAGAGGTAAGATTGAGACCATTGTGCTATTGGGATGTAGAGGTAAGCATTGGAGGCATCCATCTTCGTCATCCACAACCCTCGGGAAAATGCCAATCTCAGGGTGAGAAAAGGCTCCATGGTGAACTTGGGGACAACGAAAAGATGTGAATAAAAACCCTAGAAGAATGATAAACTAATTCAATTCCCCACTGCACAAGCAATTCTCAAACCACTTCTGACAGATGCTAGTAGGTCAGGGGATCTCAAGGAGGAGGAAATAAAATGGGGCAAGGAGAAATGGGAGGTGGGGAAAGAACTGGAAATGAATCCTACCAATAGAACCCGTATTACCAATTGATCATCTACGAAGGGATGCTAGTGAAGAAAAAACTCTAATAGTTGAGATCCCACTGGATTCAAACCCACAGGGTAGTCAGTACTGCTGGTAATGGGGGTTGCATCGTCGAGAAAAAGTACATTAAGGACGAGGGAAATAAGAGATAGGGGAAAGGGACAAACATCACAAACCCGAGACACAAAATCCATAAAGACCGAATCAGGCTTAGGTGATTCTTCAGGCTGTGAATGATAAGGAACAGCAAACTCAGGAGGTGGGAAAAGAGGATCAAAGTCCTCGTCATTTTGAACAAGATCAGCCAACTTGGGAGGAGCCTGGTCAATGTCAGAGAACAAAGGTTAACCCATGTAGTACCCAATCTCAGGAGTATTAATGCAGAGAGATCCACCATCGGGTCGCCTGCACCTGAGGCCTGAGAAAAACACTGGTCATTGGAGTGACCCCCGATGTGGTAACTTGAACTTCAGAATTCACAGTACAAGAAAAGGTTCACAAAAGTTGAGTGCAGAAATAGAGCGACAAGTAAGAACTGGTATAAAATAAAATAAAGTCAAAAGGAACCACTTTATGTGAAAAAAAATTGTTTGTCAAACTGGAAACACTGGGCACACAAAAGAGTACGTCT
>NW_013669367.1:83150-99594 GCF_000517525.1 Limulus polyphemus
CCCAGCCTATGATGTAACCATCAAAATGTTGTCGCCCTCCACCAATAGTAGGGCAACTCTACCTACTTCAGGCTCAGTCCAGATGAAGCAAAGAAAATGCATCAGAAGTGGGGTGGAAAGGTTGGAAAGTGATGCAGAAAAGTCAGTATCAAATACATTTTCAGGTACGGAAAATGTTAATTTCAGAAATGTTACTTACCTCTCTGCACCAAAAAGAGCTAGAATCCCACACTGAAAATTGTGAAGGGGCTGGTTCTGATCAATTATAAAGATGAGATCCTTTCTGAAATAGCAGCAGAAAGGGAACCACATGGAAACCACATTATTCTCAAGCAGGAAGTAATTTTCATCCAACTTTGTCATTTATTAATTCATATATTACATTTATATCATAGATAGACTTAAAGTAAAGGATGTCAAGAAATCCAGTGAAATTGGTAACGTGTCATAAAGGTAGTTGAACATGAGGATGAGTAATGTGGTTAGGGTGTAGAGCTGTTCCATCTTGGTAAAATACTAAATGCTAACTTCTGGCTAGAAATATCTCCCAGTAACTGCTTGGGAAACATTGTAATGTGGTGTTCTTACTACACTTCCAGGTAACACCCCAGCCCTACATCTCAAGTGAGAGGTAGGCCCAACCAGTCTCTTACCAGGGGTAAGTAATGGAATGTCTCCATACTGACATCACATTCCTCTGGAAATGGGTTCCCACCAAAAGATAGTGCAATAGGTTACTATGACTAAAGATGCTGTCTGTTTTTGTTTCTATTATTTATGTAAAATGTGTGGAATTGCCATATTAATTACAGAAATATACTACCAAAGTAGTCATGCAGAAAACCCCATAAAATGCTGGGCAATGAGCAGGAAAAGATGGGTTCCATTCTCCCCAGCTCAATGCAGATTTTACCTAAATATCCTGGCCACCCAACAGGTTTTGATGGCACCAAGCATTAGGAACATAGGCTCATGAAACATTTGATCTGGCAAGTCTTGCCTCCTCCTGTTTGGTTTGTTGTTTTTTATTTTTGTTGAGGAAATTCCAAGCTGTACAAAAACCATGGTACACTCACATGGAGATGCCATGAAGCCTTTAAATGAAATGTAGATAACTAAAAAACAGAATAGACAAAACTCACCTTATTCGATCCTCTGGATTGACTGAAGAAAGGCAAAACCAGAGAAACATGAAACTACCCAATAATGTAAGTAATGGGAGACAAATGTTGTAGGTGTAGTCCAAATACCAACCTGTAAGATCTTCTCCAAAGGCCAGCAATGAAAAGAGGTAAGAAAGGCTGTGATATCCTAAAAGTAGTGGGAGAATATGCAAAAAATCTTACCATCAGACTACTACAAGGAGGAATATGTGAGACAGATGAGTTGGTGAACCAAACCAATTGAACTGGAAGGGAACAAATCCTGAGAAGAGAAAGTCTATCAAAGTAAAAATAGGCAATAGCACTTTCCACGAAATGGGGGCAGTCCAAGCAAGACAGTAACAGACAGCCCGTACAGGACACAAAAGATTATCAGAATAGGAACGATTATATAATGATGATATAGAGTAAAAAGGGATGAGCAAAAACATACAATTGTCTTCATTGGCAGCCCAAGTCTTCAGAAGAAAGGAGTGGACAGGAAACATCATCAAGCAATCCTTATGATAGAGAGTAGAGAAAGCATCTGAGCCAAATATCTGAGCAACAATAACCAAAAATAAAAAAAGGAGAAAATATGTCCTGAGAGAGACAAATAATACAAGAAACAGGATGCCAACAACTTAAAGGGGTCATGCAAGAGCCCAAAAAACATCCCAAATGTCCCAATATAGGAGAGAGACCAGAGGAGGAAGGGCAAATGAAAAGGGATTATTGCCTGGAAAAAGGCAGAAGATTGTGGAGAACATCCCAAAATAACCTGCACTGGTCAGAACGACAGGTCTTTGATGAAAAATCAGGTATAAAAAGGAAGTAAGATGTGGAGGAGTAAGACAAACTGTTTGAAGAGAGTGGCAGTAGATACAGGGTGAGATTAGAAAGCTTAGAAAGAGAGAAAATGGGCTATACCATGGAAAAATCACATATGTTACACAAGGGAATGGAGAAATCTCACATGTAAAGACAAAGGCATGACATCCCATCATTAAAAATGGATGACCGAAGTCGAGTGAGGAGAGACCTCCACAGTAGGTATCTCAAAACATTGATCTGATGGGTTCTAAAATGGGATTGAATTCAACAGATAACTAAATGTTGTAAGGACCACTCCCTGGGATGGATCTTGTCAAGACAAAAGAAGCAATCCCACAACCAGATACAAATCCCATGGACACAACATGTCACAGACTCAAGAAAAGAAGCCCAGAGCGAGAACACACAGGTTCCGAGAGTGGGTGTTTCCCTAGTAGTTGATTGAAGTAACAACCATAGAGGTGTCCTAGTGGATCATCACAAGATGACTGGACAACCACGTCCAAAGAAGAGGATAGGCCCACTAAGCCGCAGTCATCTCCAGAAAGTTGATATGCAAAGAATGCTCCTCTGGAGACCAGACTCCAGAGAGAATGGTGGTGTTGAGTACTGTCTCAACCAGAAAAACAGGTATTAGTGTAAGGATGCAAGTCAAGTCAGGGATGGAGGTGATATACCCCAAGTTGTTAGAGTGATCAAGCCAACATGACAGATGTATATAGAGAGGAAGGCAGAGACCCAATGGTAGATAAAGGATTGAAGGGGATGCATGTGTACACAATCATAAAGAAACAGGGCTCCTAGGGAAGTAAGAGTCCCCAAATGTGAGAAGAATTGCTTTAGATACCAGAATCTACATGGCACAAATATGCAAAGGAGAGGGTTAAGCCCATATCTGCAAGGGAGTTGAGGAAAATCCCCAAGTGGCCAAGACACTGAGTGGAAGTCAAAATGGAATTGGTAAGTTAGACCAGCCAGCCCAAACAAGAGGTCTTCTAAAGAATAGTGGTGGTAGCAATCACTGATTCTAGTCGAGATGGAAATAGGAGAAGTCAGACAACAAAACAAGAACAGAAATGAAGGCCCAGAGCCAAGGAACACATGATCTGGAGGAATGATGGGACACAGGACAAATGAGAATGTGAAAGAAAGCATTTAAAACATTTACATTAGTTAAATATAGCCTGGAAGAAGGCCCAACAAAGACTGAGAAAGTCATCCATCTGAAATCAAGGAATAACAAAAAATAATTCAGAGATGATAAGTCAATGACAGGGCATCAAGCCCCCAACTTCATGGGGATGATACAAACATGAGAACAAAAACCCTAAGTGAGGTTCTATAGCTTCAGACACCAACAAAGAGAATACCATGTACTGAAAATGATGAAGATGCAGAGGATAAGTGGGAAGATGACAGGAAAGAGGGTGATGAGAAAGAAATGGAGTACAAAACAGGATAGAGAAAAATTATGAGAAAGAATGTACAGAACCACAGGGTCACTGAAGAAAGAAAAACAAAGGATGGTAAAGTGGGAGAGGTAGGCACCAAGAGGACCAGAGCCCATGAGTGGTTTCAAAGAAGAGTCACTGCCAGGAGCCATGACAGGTAGCAGTGTGGAAGATGAACAGAAGTAAGAGAACAAGGAACAGCCTGATGTGACTCCTAAAGATGACTGACAGACAGAGTTACCAGTGAAAGAGTGAGTCAGAAATTCAAGGAAAGAATATAAGACTGTAGGCAAGCAGCCTAAGCCCAGGATTCCAAGGGGTCGGGAAGACATCTAAAGACCAGGTCTGTAAACAAATGGGCAGGATGAAGACCCCAGATATGAGGAATAGATGTGGACACATACATGAAGGGATCCCAAAAATAAAAGAAAACAGGTCAAAGTAGACAGAAGAGGAAGAAGTAGAAAGCAAAGTGTCTAACAAAGAAAAAGTGTTCCCACCAAAACTACTGTGGTCATGAGAAGGGACTTGGTGAGGAGGTGAAGGGCAGAGATAAAAGACTAGGGTAAAGAAAATGAACGGATAACTGGAAAGAAAAAGAAAGAGGAGTGTCTCAAACTGATCAAAAGGACTCAAGAGACTGGAAACCAAGAAAATAAGAGGGACATGACCTGAGGCCATAACAAAAGTCACAAAGATGAGAAGGATAAGAAAGATGTCGGGAAATGCACAGTTTGAACAGGAGGCAAAAAAGCAAAACAACCCAAAGTTATAATTTTCTAGATACTTCCCTCCACTCACAAGATTAGCTTTTCTCCTTTTGTGCTGCCTGCTGTATACGAACTTTTTCAAAACACATGCCAAAAGCCTACATCCTCCCTCTGTTAGAATCCACAGTTCCAACATGTCTCACATGGAAATCATCAGGTGTCACCTCTCCACCAATAGGAGAGATCTACTATCATGTAATGCATGCGACTCCCTCTACACCCCCCCTATCATTTCAAAGTTTGGCAGAAGACACAAGTAACAGAAGATTGTGGGGAGAATGTGGGAAGTGTGATTGGAGGGAAGTACCTATCAGAAGTAAATTTTCACTTAGGAAAATTATGACTTCTGATAAGGTACTCTCCCTCAGCTCACAAGATTAGCTTGAAATGGAGGAGAGACCAGTGCAAAGGAAGTACAGGCATATCCTCCGGAACCATCTGGAAGACACCACCGAAATGAGAGGAACAGGATCAGATGATGGGCACTGCACCACATCTGAGCCAGATATCTCTTCGTCAGGAACATTGACATGACCTGTAGGAAAAGATATGACAGAATATTAAAGGGAGAACATCTATGTGGTGAGGATAGTTTAGCAATGTGATCTTAATCAGAATCACTCAATCCCACAATGGAAAGTGGGCAGGTGAGGATGTGTCCAATAGTATAGAGTGGCTAGGGCACTATGGACCATACTTGGTAAGTCAACTACATTCAAAACCTCACTCACTCACTTGGTACTGATATCCTCATGAGAGTAGGATGTCAGTACCACTGTCTTCACCTCAAGTCCCAGAGTCAAGAGGGAACCTAACATTCGACTTTAGGAACTCACAGGGTAGCCTAATACCATGGATCCGAGAATGTGTCATGTGGAATCCAAGGGAAGTCCATCGCATGCACTCATCCCCATGACGTGAAATCAGCGCGAAACGACCCCAGGTCATTAACAACTTTGGCACCAAATGAGGGAAAACTCAGGATAGAAGCAAAAACAGGTCACATACACCTTCTGTGAGCCACAACACAGAAGACAAGTAAAGAGGGGAAGATGGACAACCTGAAACCTGTGTAATGAATAATGGGATTGGTTCACCCAATCTCCAAAACCTCACTTGCTGGGTACTGACATCCATGCAGGGGTAAGAAGAGGGCACTCAATCTGAGTGGTGAACTGCATTTCGGCACCTCAAGTCTGGGAATTAGTTATTCATCCAGAGGATCTTGTAACTCCCTTCACACTGGCAGAACACCACTGCCCTACTCTGAACCGAATGGTTATAGCCATCTTTGTGGAACCAATCTAGCAGGTTGCCTCCATGGTCAACCACCCCAGCAACTGGTAAGTGGTAAGGACTCCCATACACCACTGGAAGAAAGGGGGAAGTGTGATGGAGAGTCCAGAAAGACTGCAACACCCAAGACAGTGCAGTGGGTGATCACAAAACCCTATTTTGAAAAGCACACCACACTGATTTATTCAATCTAGGCATGTCAGTGATGGACAGCAATCCCCTTCTGCTTTACCCATGCCATCCATGGGTGGTCTGATCCAGGATGGGCATATTATGATGCAATTATCACAAGGAATTTACACTCTAGTGATCTTGTGAAACACCCCATCTCAAGGGTGAGCGTACATAGCTATAGAAAATGTATAAGAATCAACATAGTTTAGAGTGCAGATCTGATAGCAATATGTTTGCGAATGGTTATAGCCATCTAAGAATACCTGGTCAGGCAACACTCACCACAGAGTGGAATCCAAAGTGAAGCTGAAGCAGGGGCCCCTGAAAGAAAAGAAAGGGAAAACCCAGGACATAGACTTTCTGTGATCCACAACACAGAAGACAAGTCTAGAGGGGAAGATGGACAATCCAAAACCTGTGTGAGGACTTATTACATTGGTTCACTCAATCTCCCAAAAACCTCACTTGCTGGGTACGGACATCCATGCAAGGGTAGGAGGGGTGAACTGCATTTGGGCATCTATACTCTGGGAAATAGTAACTAATCCGGAGGATCTTGTAATTCCCTCTATACTGGCAGAACACCACCACTGTACTCTGAACTGAATGGTTTTTGCCATCTTTCTGGAACCCATCCAGCAGGTAGCCTCCATGGTCAACCACTCCAATGGCTTGTAACTGGTAAGTAGTAAGAACTCCCATACTCCACTGGAAAAAGAGGGGAGGAAAAGTGTGATGGAGAGTCCTGAGGGACTGCATCACCAAAGACTATGGATTGGGTAATCAAAACCCTTTTTTGAAAAGCAGACCACACTGATTTATTCAATCAAGGCATGGTAGGGATGAGCAGCAATCCCCTTCTGATTTACCCATGCCATTCATGGGTGTCCAGGACGGGCATATTATGACACAATTATCACGAGGAATTTACACTCTAGTGAGCTTCTGAAATACCCCATCTCAAGGGTGAGCATAAAAATAGCCATGGAAAATGTATTAACATGGCTTACAGTGCAGATGAGAGCAAGATGTCTATGAATGGTTAAAGCCATCTAGGTGGAACTCATTCAGAGTACAGACAGAATACCTGGTCAGGCATCACTCACTGCAGGGCAGGATCCAAAGTGAAGCTGAAACAGGGGCCCCTGAAAGTAAAGAAAGCATTAGTGAGAACTTACCTCATGTCACAGCCATGCCAAAATCTGGAGAATAGCTACAGGTGGCAGGTGATACCCCAAGGAAGCAGAAACAGTAATGTGGTGTATGTAGTGGGAGATGAACATGTGCCGAGTCTTCCACATGCCTTATCGTAGAATCTCTTCCAATGGCCGACAAGGGAGAAGGTAAGATGACATATTTGATGTGTGGAAACATGAAAGAGATCATGCTGGGAAGGAAACAAGGAGGAATAAGCCATGCGAATGAAATACAATTGGTTAGGGTAACTGGGGAAAGATCATGGGAAGAGGAAGGTTGCCAAGGAAAAAAAGGCAGGAATGAGGACCCCAGAAGAAAGCCGTGCGAGCAATATAGCAATGGAGGGGAAAGACAGGACAAAAGAGTCTATTCCTGAATGAGGGTAGAGATGAGAGACAGAGGATAGACAGATAGAGGAAAAAGCTAACTAACCTTCTTGAGCCACAGAGGTCTTGGGAAGGAAAGCAATATCCAGACAAAGGTTAAGGTAAGAGGAGTGGTACAAGTTCCTGGTAACATCGAGGGCAAAAATATTCAACTTACGATGGTCTCAGGCCAGGAGGAGGAGGAAATACACCTTCAAAAAGATGTGTAACTGGGAACACATAGACAGAGGTTCAAACAGAGGTAAAGTGAGGGCATGAAGGACCATGTTAATATGGATGCCTCGGTGGCCGACGGAACAGGAAAGAATGGATCAACATGGATAGGACAGGAAGAGCAAAGACCCTACAGAAGTGGGAAAAATGGAATATATGGAATAATGCCATCTGAAATCCCGAAATCGAGGAGACCAAAGAACCCCCTTTCAAAGAGCCATATGAGAAACTTGGAGTTACAAGAAACTATTGGGTGAGAGGCCTAGAATCCCAGAGTCAATGCCCGGGAGTGATAAATGCTCCATTTGTATTGATAAATGGCCAAAGAAGAAGGATGAATGGAGCAGGCTAAATGTGAAACTACTCTGCAAGAGAAACTGGAACTCCTCACCACAGACCTGACATAAGTTAGACGTGAAGATGAAGGACAGGTGGTGCAGGATGGAGTGTCCATGATTAGGGTTGATGGAGCAGGTTGGGATGGAATGGAAGAGGAAAGGAGTGACCATTTGCAGTTGGAGCAACTGAGGAAACCAAGGTTGAGCAGGCCAGTAAGGAGCAATCAGAAGGACCATGCATGGAGCAGCATGGATGAGGGAGACCACCCAATGAAGTAAATGGATGGAAGGGTAAACATAAAGGAACAGATGAGACCAATCCTGGCTGAAGGCCTTGACAGCCAACGCTCGAAGGTAGGAGGTAATTTGTGATTGAGGGCAGTGGCAAAGGCATCGATATAGGGCATACCCAGATGCAGACAGAGCCACCAAAAACCAGCAGGATCCAGGGACCACTCCATTGGATAAACACGATCTGGTCGGGAAAGACAATTGGCGACGAGATTGAAAGTATCCAGTATATGACTCGCCATCAAATGAAGGTGATGTGTGTGGACCAAATAAAGAAGATCCAAAGTGAAAAACATAGGAACCTGGACCTGGTGCCACCTTGGTGATTGGTACAAGCTACCACAGTAGAATTGTCAGAATCAATCATAACCAGCCAGTGGCTGGCAAGAGAAAGAAAGTGATCCAAATGAAGGTGATGTGTGTGGGCCCAATAAAGAAGATCCATAGTGCAAAAACATAGGAATCTGGACCTGGTGCCTCCTTGGTGATTGGTACAAGCTACCATGGTAGAATTATCAGAATCAGTCATAACCAGCCAGTGGCTGGTAAGAGATAGAAAGTGATCCAAAGCCCGACGAACAGTCAGGAGTTCGAGAGCATTGATATGAAGAGCACTCTCCTCCACAGACCAAGGAGCCAAACCTCCTGGTGATCAACCCAGGCACCCCAGCCCTAAAGGGATGCAACCATGAACAGATGCAAATCTGGCTGCAGAGGAGGAAACAGGACTCCTGCCATGTGGGCCCTGTTCAACCACCAATAGAGATCATCTACAAGGGATGGTAGGCATATAGGAGTATCCAAGAGATTCCAGGCAAGGTTCCATTGATTGTGAAGAATCCATTGAAGAAACTGCATATGAGCTCTGCCCAGGGATATGAGAGGGGTCATGGAGGACCACATCCACAAAAGTGAGTATTGGGTAGAACAAAGCAAATTTTTCTCCAATTTGACCAACCAGCCCATCTACACAGCTTTTGCCAGAAGCAGACTAGTATCACAGGCTGTTTCCTGTTCGGAATGAGCAAGAAGTCAGTCGTTCATATACAAATAGAAGTGCAATCGCATAGCATGAATATGTCAAGCAAAGGAGCAGACCACATGACAAAACACATATGTCACTGAGGCTAGGCCAAAGGGTAAGGCACAAAACCAAAGATATGGACAGGAATGTGTAGGTAAGCATTGGAAATGTCCACCTTGGTTATCCAAAAACCTGGAGAAAATGCCTACTGAAGAAAAAAGTATGTTTCCATGGTAAAGCAAGGAGTGTGAACATTCTGACTGAAACAGGATAAATTGATGACAGGATGCCAGTCCCCGGTCTTCTTGGGAACCACAAAAAGACAGGAGTATAACCCCATGAACCTGGTGGAGCTGTTTCTATAGCCTGTTGTGTGATGAGCTCCTGAACCACCTCTGAAAGATGCTAGCATGTCGAGGGATCCAGAAACACTGTATAATGGAGGAAGAGAGAGATATGGAATAATGTATCCCTCTGAGAGCACCTTCTAAACCCAAACATCTGCAAGAAAAAATTCCCAAAGGTGAACGAAATCCAAGAGACGAGCCCCCACCGGGCCGAACCAACCACATAGTCAATGGTACTTCTATTGGTGAATTGTGCATCGAGTAGAACATTGAACCATGGGCACTTCAGGAGGATGGAACAGGAATAGGTTGGGAAGGGGAAGGTCGGGGGACAGGAATCAGAGCCGCAATGGGTCCAGACTGTAACAAACAAGCTACCAAGTTAGTAAGGGTATAATGTTGATGGGCTGAGGCCACCTGTGACTCCAAAGACTCAAGAACCGAGTCAAAAACATAACGCCACAAAAATGGCACCATGTGGAGGTCCCCCAAGATAAGGAGTCTGGAGATGGGTCTTTGCCAAAATCACATCATGGCCAAAGAGGTCCCAACAACATACAAACCATGTTTGAAGCGCAAGAGCCAAAGACGACTGATGGGCCAATGTAGAATTAAATGTGGAGAGGATTTCAGCAGAAAACCCCTAAGGGTTCCTGTGAAGAGCCTCAGATAGAAGTTGAAGGGAAGAAAGGTACCTTAACAGTGTTGTGAAGGTGAGATGAAGGTGAAAAAATTAGGCCTGGGTAAGTTAGACAGGGTAATCTAGATATGCCCCCCAAATAGGGAGAACCAACCCCAAGAACTGTTGGTCGAGAAAGGGAAAGTCCACCCGATGATAAGCAAGGGTGTATTGACCTGAAGTCCATGGGAGATGAGGCATAACAACACCCTCTCCCAAATGAGAGGCAAATTAATCCATGAGAACCCTAATATTGAAGGATGGGGGAAATACTAAATAGGGAAAGGAAGTTGTGTCATGTAAAAGGGAAGGTTTAGGGTTATATGAAATAGGTGTAATTGACAAAACATCACATACCTGAGAAATAAAGTCTAAAAACACCAATGATGGAAGAGCTGAATCCTCAGGCAGTGAACAGGAAGATGCAGCAAATTTCAAGGGTGGAAACAAATGATTAAAATTGTCTTCATTCGGGCCCGGCTTGAAAGGCTCAGGAGGAAGTGGGGCAGAAGTAGACGAGAGAGGTTGACTCATAAACGACTCAATCTCCCTGCAAATAAGTGACAATATATCCCTGGATGAGTCACCCACTCCCAAAAATCAGATGCTGGCAAAGTACCTGAAGTGGTGACTGTAACTTCGGAATTCATAAGCATGAAACACGAGGTAGTAATGCTATATCAAAATATTAACTTCAGTACTGTGAAGTGTAGTAAATAAATTGAAATGAATAAAAAAATGGGAAAAAAAAACACTTCTAGGTAACTGAACAATGTATAAAGAATGTCTGAATATGACAGCTACCAAATGAGAAGTGATAGTTCGGTAGTGGTGCCTAGAGGGAGTGACATACATCACCTAATAGTAGTGCTCTCCTACTGGTGTAGAGGTGATGCATTATGATTTCCATGAGGTGTGTTGGAACCTTGGATTCCAACAGAGGGCTGATGAAGGCTTGTGGCATACGAATCTGAAAAAGTTCGCATATAGAGATCAGCACAAAATGAGAAAATCTAATCTTGTGAGTGGAGGGAATTTGAAGTTCTCAGTGTGAGCCTGCCTAACTCTTTACCTGCAACAAATGAAGATTTAGTAAGTCATGCACATTTTCACAATCACAGATATTTGCTGTTAATAGTAAATGAAAGACACCTTTCATAGATGAATGGAGCACTCAAACTAAACATAAGATGGTTAACTTGTATATTACAAATTTTGATTTGTAAATGTTATTATCAAAAATTTTGACTGGGACTACCAACAAGATTATAATATAAACTCTTATATTCTGACATTTCTTTATTCTTTAGGTTTATACAAACAGATTGTTTAAAATGACACAGTGGAATAATGTTTAACACTACATTACTAGAGCTTCACTTCATGGATTTAGATGTTCTGTAAGTTGAATAAGTAATGAAAATCTGTTAACGTGTTACCAGATAATAAAGTGATTATGTGATTTCAAAAAGTAAATAAAGTTAAAGCCAATCATAAAATGTACTCAATTAATGTCACACCTATTAGAAATAGTTAAAACCAATCATAGAAAAACCAGAATGATGTCACACCTATTAGAAATACTTAAAACCAATCACTGAAAATCTAGTATTGATGTCACACCTATTAGAAATACTTAAAACCAATCATAGAATATCCAGTATTGATGTCACACCTATTAGAAATAGTTAAAACCAATCACACAAAATCCAGTATTGATGTCACACCTATTAGAAATAGTTAAAACCAATCACACAAAATCCAGTATTGATGTCACACCTATTAGAAATAGTTAAAATCATTCACAGAAAATTCAGTATTGATGTCACACCTATAAGAAATAGTCAAAAACAATCAGAGAAAATCCAGTATTGATGCCATACCTATTAGAATTTTATGAGCAGATTAATTTATAGCAGAAACAAGAATATAAATAAACTTAAAACAAAAACAAAGTAGGCTAGTATGAAATGTATAGGAAACTGGTAACTTGGTATGAGTGGGAAAACATCAATTGATATGACAGGATAAACTAAACTTTGGTAGTTTGGTATGAAAGGGTAAACTAAACTTTGGTAGTTTGGTATAAAAGGGTAAACTAAACATTGGTAACTTGATATGAAATGGTAAACTAAACTTTGGTAACTTGGTATGATAGAGAAAACTAAACATTAGTAACTTGATATGAAAGGGTAAACCAAATTTTGGTAACTTGGTATGATAGAGTAAACTAAACATTGGTAACTTTGTATGAAAATGTAAACTAAACTTTGATAGCTTGGTATGAAAGAGTAACTTAAACTTTGGTAGTTTGGTATGAGAGGATAAACTAAACTTTGGTAGTTTGGTATGAGAGGATAAACTAAACTTTGGTAGTTTGGTATGAGAGGATAAACTAAACTTTGGTAGTTTGGTATGAGAGGATAAACTAAACTTTGGTAGTTTGGTATGAAAGGGTAAACTAAAGTTTGGTAGTTTGGTATGAAAGGGTAAACTAAACTTTGGTAGTTTTGTATGAAAGGGTAAACTAAACTTTGGTAGTTTGGTATGAAAGGGTAAACTAAACTTTGGTAGTTTGGTATGAAAGGGTAAACTAAGCATTGTCTATGAACAAAGGTTAAAAGGCCAGGACAGTAAAATGATTTAGTTCCAAGAACATAAAATTTGTAAAGGATCAAAATGACACCCCAGGAAAATACACAAGTACGTGACATTGTAAGTACTGGAAAACACACAAGTAAATGACATCCCACTTTTGCTAGCATGGTTGGACATACTTTAACAATCACTAGAAAGATTTCAAAATTTCTCAGCCCTGGGAAAGATTTAGAGTTGAGTTGTTTTTTGTTTTTTTTACCAGCACATCAACTTTTAGATGCAAATAGTGATTTCCAATAGACCAAGTTAGTAGTGCTAAGACTGGTATCCAGGTGAGCTCAAGGAATGATGATATAATTTGAAGAACCCTAGTAGTGTTGTTTGGCACAACTAGGGAAGAAATGCTTACCATGTGCCACAAAAGACACTCCTTACAATCTCCATTCTGATTTTAAGTATCCACCATTCAGTAACTGCAAGACAAGAGAGTTCTGTTTAAATCTAAAATGTGACTTGTTTATGGGGTAGCCTAATGTTGGGTTAAAGAGCTCATCAAATGGACACTACGGTGACGGTCCATTAGCCTGAGGGTCCATTACACCAAAGGACTGATGAGTCAAAAAATATATATTTCATTTAACAGTTATAATGTTAAATTGATTGTTTGATTAAATTTGATGATTAAAACACCCCAGGATATGGCCTAAAAGGTTCTCATGAATGGATAGATAATGTTTTTCATCATTTCCCTGATGTGATTTTTTTTTGTATGCATGTACAGTATTAACTACAGAACCCAGATATTTATGCATCAGAACTGAATTTGGGAATCATAAGTCTACTGGAAATCTGGCTTCTTACACGTATTCACTTACAAATTAGTTGCGAGTTCTATCTCAGTCCTAAAACAGTAGTAGTTTGGTACAATGTGTCATGTGCAAATGTATTTGTATTAGAAGTGGAGAAAAAATAAAAATTCCATCATGGTCATCGAGTCGAGAGGTAAAAAGAGCTTGATGAGACAGAAACTGCTAGAAGTGGGGAAAAATAAAAATTCCATCATGGTTATGGAATCAATAGGTGGAGTATAGTGAAACAGAAACTGCATGTTTTTTAATGTAGTCCAATAATGTAATACATTATTTAGTGTCAATAAAAAATGGATTTTACTAGAAACAATGGTATATTCTGATTGTTCAGAGGAAGAATGGCATTCATCTGATGGTAAACTATTCTACAGGCTCTCACACAAACACAACTTGGTTACACATGAAAGGAAAGCTTTTAAAATATGGAATTATGAAGGCACATGATTCATCTTAATTTGGTCAATACCTATGGCAAAGAATTCATCATGATGATAACAATATTTTTTTCTCAAAAGTTACACACCAGCAACATAATACAAAATCTCAGAGATCAAATGCCTTTATGGTATCCACGGCTATTGTAACAAATAGTCTTTCTAAAATATTTCAACTTCAGTTGTTTGTAACAGTTCCATCTTGACTACTGTAAACCTGTACCTTGAGACTGCAGCATTCCCTACAAGGATACTGTCTCTGTGTTCTTATAAAACTGTTTGACTGAAAATCAATGATAGGTGACCTTCACATGTTACTAGCACAACTTTACCATAAGAATACAGATTGATTATTTTTCATTCTTGTGCTTCATTATAGAAACATCATTTCTTTGTTCTTTTACTGGACATGTGTGTTTTGTCGAGTCAGTCTTGTCCTGGTCATCAAATCATTCATATTCCTACAGTAAAGTCCAGTTTTACCATTGTGTTAATTGATAGTCAGTTAAATACACTGTATTATTTCAAGTTCAACTGTGTTGATATATACAATGTTTTTGTTTTTACATTCTAAAATTTATCTCCAATATGTCAATTTCTACACTGATATGATTCAGTCTTCATTCTTCAAACATCAGTGACTAACTCCCAACTAGATCTTAGCATTCCTCTGATTACTACATTTGTGACTTCTCTGTAACTCTATTTAAGAATACAACACCCTTTTAGAACATTATAAAAAATGTAAAAGATGTGCCATCTTAACCGAACATGAAAGTTACTGACAAGGGCTTAAAAGCATTGACAAAACAGTAAACATGAGTGTATGCAAAGTAAAGTGGCTATTACAGTTATTAGACAAATATAAATCACAATTTTTTATCTAATTTTTCAGAAATAATTACTAATGTTAATCTAAATAGTTAAAATAAATACATTACTTATGAAACATAAAAAAAACACCTAAAATTTAAATCAAATAGCAATGTAAGGGAATTTTGAAGTTTAAATTCAACAGAATACATGTTCTGAGTACTTAATATTAAAAACTTTATGTTAGTATTTAAAGAAAAACTCTATACATAACATAAATTAGTGTTAATAAGCACAATAACTAAGTTAATAGCAATGGTATTGATGTCATTACTTGTATTATTATTAACTACAAATCAAATGAATGTTTAGTACAGTGGTAGTACAAAAATTTACTACCTCTTTTTTTTTTTTTAGCAGTAACTTATACATTAATCCATTTGGTGATTAGCTGGGGAAGTACAATGAATCTGAAAACAGGCTTCATTATAACTTACTTAGTTACTAGTAGTAATACTCTAATAGTATAAACAGCTCTTGAAATTGAAACACGTCAAAATAAACAATCATAATTTTATAAGTTTATATAAGTAATTCATAAGATTCAAACTTCTTCAAAAATTCAATAAAATATTCAAATCATCACTTAAAAAATAAATCATTCACCGGTTTTCTGACAACGCCCTCGTTTCCTGAGACAGTATTTACCTCGCTGGCCATTTTGTCAAGCAAATTGATTAAATGCTCATTGGTGGTGGTGCACAGGAAAGGGAGCATTTATAAATTAAAACAACATAAGGTCAAAAGAGATCATTTGGTCCTTCAGGGCCGTTATTGCACGACCATTCTTAAAAAAAATTAAACTTCTAATTCATTCTTAATTTTTCAGGAAATCATCAATTTGCAAAGCGCTCCGCTGCTGCCGACAGCAACTCTGTCCTTAAGTCAATAACCCTATTAGAAACCCCTTGCCCTCCCCCCACAGTAGCTCAGTAGTAAGTCTGATGGTTTGTAACGCTAAAAACCGTGTTTCGAAACCATAGTAAGTAAAGAATAGCCAACCTACTGGGTAGCTTTATGCGTAACAACAAACACATAAATACCTATGTTACGCCTCCGTTCGTTAGTTAATTTTCCGTAAAAATTTTTTCCGAAGAAACTTTACCGATACAAGTCCTTTCTTAAATAAAACTGGTTTATTCTTTCTGAATAAAACTTTGCAATACACTTAATTTCCACAGTCGCGCTATAACAAACGCTTTAATTCACAATGAACGTCTCACGTGCTCGGCTCAACAATACGTCTCTCTCTCTGTCCGCAGTTCAATTACCCATTACATTACATTCTTGCCGTCACGTCTTGACCGATTTATATATACAAGACTATCGAAATCTAGTAAACGCTCGTCCATTCACAAACCTTCGAGAATATGACGTCTTACTAGATCACGTGACCTCCGCTGTCGTAACACTGCCCCTTCCTTAGTATTGTTCGTCCTGAACAACAGCCACTTACATTAAACCAATAAACAATTAACAATAACTTAATTAAATGTACATAATTTACACACACAAAATTACAATTCAA
>NW_013669367.1:100594-102233 GCF_000517525.1 Limulus polyphemus
CCCCTGAAAGTAAAGAAAGCATTAGTGAGAACTTACCTCATGTTACATCCATGCCAAGGTTTGTAGAATAGTCACAGGCAGCAGGTGATACCCGGAGGAAGCAGAAACAACAATGTGGTGTAGGTAGTGGGAGATGGACGTGTGAGGAGTCGTCCAGATGTCCGATCATAGAATCTCTTCCAATGACCGATGAAGACAAGAGGCAAGTGAGTAAGTAAGGTGATGGATCTGATGTGAGCAAACGTGAAAAAGATCATGCTGGGAAGGAGACAAGGAGAAATAGGCCAAGTGGTTCACACATCAAATCCAATTGGTCAGGGTAACCGGAAAAAATCACGGGAAGAGGAAGGTTGCCAAGGGATAAAAAGGTGGGAACAAGGACCATGGAATGGAGCAGTGCAAGCAATATAACAATGGAGTGCATGGACAAGGCAGAGGAGTCTATCCGGATCAGGACAAAGGTAGAGATGAGATATAGCAGATAGGCAGATAGGGTAAAAGGAGAACCGACCTTTTTGAGCCACAGAGGTCTTAGGAGGAAAAGCACGATCCACATAAAGGATAAGGTAGAATGAGTGGTACAAGGTCCTGGTAACATTGAGGGTGAAAATATCCAACCTATGATGCATACAGGCCAGGAGGAGGAAATATGTCTTCAAAGAGAGGTGAAACAGAAAACACATAGAGGTAAATGAGGGCATAAAGACCATGTTAATGTTTCAGTTTGGGAGTGACAGATGCCTCAGTGGCCGACTGAGTCAGAAGAAACAGACCAACATAGAAAGGACAGCGGAAGTAAAGATCCTGCAGAAAAGGGGAAAAACAGAATGTATGGGATAATGCCACCCTAAACCCCAAAATCAAGGACACCGAAGAACCCTTCTCAAAGAGCCATGTGAGAAACTCAGATATAGGCAACCATTGAGTGAGAAGCCCAGAAACCCTGAGTCAATTCCCAGGAGCGATAAACAATCCATTTATATAAAGTAAAGACAAATATAAAATTAAAAAATAATCCACTTCAAGGTAACTGAACAATGTAAAAATGAACGTATGAACTCAACAACTGCCAAATGATAGTTCTGTATTGCTGCATACAGGTAGTCACATGCATCACGTGATAGTAATGCTCTCCTATTGGTGGAGAAGTGACACATTATGATTTGCATGAGAGACATGTTGGAACTTTGTATTCATAAAGAGGGAGGATGAAGGATTGTGGCATGGATTTCTGAAAACGTTTGCATACAAAGGGCACCACAGAACGAGAAAAGCTAATCTTGTGAGAGGAGGGAGAGTACCTTATCGGAAATAAATTTATGATATACAGGTAAAAAAGAATAAAATATTATATATCTTTTTCATAAGTGCAGCAAAAAGAGAAGGAGGAAGTAGCTGTTCCTCATCAAGCAGTGAAGTGCCATAAACAAAGGCTGTGGGTGGAAGACCTGGCCCAAATCATCCACAGGTGAGGTAGGCTCCACAGAAGGCAAAGAAACAAAACGAGTAATTACCTGAACTGGTGTAGAAATAGGCAAAAGGGAACCAACCACCAACCAAGTAGCAACATCATCAGTTAATTTGTTGGTACACCATGGTTCATCACAGCTCAATAATGGCTGGAGACGGCTTGAATGGG
>NW_013669367.1:102682-116749 GCF_000517525.1 Limulus polyphemus
GCTGTTATATTAAAGTTTTTCTTCATTACCCATTCAAGCCGTCTCCAGCCATTATTAGTCTCAAAGTGGGTTCCTCGTCATCGAACAGCTCAATAAGTTTGTGGAAGTTATCTATGACATCAAAGGTACCTTGTCATGGAGTGAAATCCCAAACCTGTCACATGTAAGTGTGTGCTCTACTAAGTAAGCTAAAGGGATAACAACTGAGTCTCAGATCCATGAATGGATAAATTCCTGTGGTCACTGTTGAGTCAGTTGGAGAAAATGGTCAATATATTTTACTTAGCATACATTGTTGAAAGAAGCCTAAAGTAAAAATATGATGGCTAGAGAAAATGAAGTTGAATCACGTGTATGGAACAGAAATGCAACAAGGACAAAAGCAATGTAGTACTAAAGAAAGAATGGCAATATATTAAGGTCACTAGAAACTCAAAAGGCACAGGAAAAACATGTCTCATTGCATACAGTGCCAAAGAAAGAATAAGCCTACAGTCATGTGCTAGTGGTCCAGGGAATTATTGCACATGAAGGATTGTGTTGCCCTCCCATTAGTGTAAGGGCTGGCATGATACACATAGACAAGTGTAGGGGTAGGAATTTGTTCAAGGCTTGTGGCATGCACAGGAAATTCCATGGCAGTTGTGCATGAGGTAAAAACTCTTAGTGGTGCAGAGGTAAGCAGCATTTCTGAAACATATTTACACTCCCTAAAATAAAATACAAACAGGTTCATAATATTTAGTCTATAAATACAGTACAAGTGTAGTGATCTTTAGTAGCCTAGACTGAATTATTTCTAATTATACTATTTTTTGTAATAACACTACAGCCAAGATTCAAGAAATCGTGAAACAATGGAAGTAGAAGATAAACTCCCATTCCTAGATTATAGGAGAAGTATAGAAATATATAGAAGAAATATAGAAATATAACACACATTTTCTTACAGGTATGGGCAAATACCTCGACTATAAATCAAACCATCCAACAGTACATAAAGAAACACATCACAGACTGCCTGAGTAAAAAATGAACAAGATGTGTGATACAGAAATGCAAAGAAGGATACAAAATGTAGAATACTTGATAAAGAAGAAAATTAAGATAAACATTAATAAAAAGTACAAAAACAATTACAGGCATATTTTCCTGTGTTAAAAGTCACTGAAAACTTATGATGAATATGTAAACAAATTAAACAGTGAATGGTATTCAAAAGTCTCAAAACAATACAATCACAACACACCAGACAATAGTACAGACACATGATATAAGGGGTGTTGCAAAATAAATCAGACATTTTTTCACAAAATGATGACAACTTGGTAGGACCGCGAATATCATCACTCATGAGAAAACATCATTTCAACGTACTCTTGGGTGTTTGACTCTTCGAATTTCATTTCTTGTGAAAAGTTTTGAATCATGGTGCTCACTAGAACTCAGGTTCATGTCGCATGTGCTGCCTTCGGGATGGCTCAGAAACCAGTCACAGACCTGCACCAAGAATTTAAGTTTTCCAATCGAAACATCGCAATGCCAGATTTGAAAAATACAATTAATGCTTCAAAAGTTTCAGAATTGTGGAATTTGAAAGTGGTCTGTGAAAAAGTGGTGGTATGTGGATTGGAAACTCTCTAGATTTAAATCTCAACGAAAATGCCGGAGCTTTTGTTCAACAATGCATAGAAGAAATGTTTGAAACTTTGCCTGAATGTGAGAGACACAAATGTGAAACCTTGATTCATTTTCTCACTGATGTGCTCACAGAGACAGCCACAAAAACAAGACATGTTTGTTGCATTGCTGAAATCTTTTACAAATCGATTAAAACTCGTGTGTGAGAACAATATTGGCCCAATCAAGTGATTTGATACTTGGAATTACTTTTTTGATTGAATTAAAATTTTATTTTACTTTGTTGTGCTCTTGGGGAAAAAAATGTGATTTATTTTGCAACACCCCTTAACCCTATGCAAGTGAAGTACTGTCATGAGTACAGAATGGTGATTAGCAGCCCATTTAACAATGTGCAATAACTAACCACATGATAGTAGCAATATAACCCTCTGCAAGTGAAGTATTGTCATGAGTATGGACATGTGATAGCAGCCAATATAACCCTCTACAAGTCAGGTCTTGTCATGAGTATGGACATGTGATAACAGCCAATATATTACTGTGCAAATGGAGTTTTTGTCATGAGTATCTCTCGTCCAATGGTTGGTGAAAAAAGACAGCAAGATAATGAATAAGGTGATGAATATGATATGAAGAAATGTGAAATAGCCTGCAGGTATTCACATCTAAGAATGCATACACCAATCATAGAAGTTGACAGACCCATGCAATAAGGTGGAAGGAGAAAGGCCCACAGAAGAAGAGGAAACCCAAAGTATGAAGAGATGATGTCAGGGGTTTCAAAAAGGTGGGAGGTATGGGATAAGTAACAGCAAACAGCCTGAACAGAACACAGTAACTGGTCCAGGTCTAAATTATTGTAGAGAGGTAGAAGTAAAGGAGATAGGAGAAAAGTGCTGTCACCTTCCTTGGTGATTGATACATAAAATAATAATGGAATTGTCTGAATGGATCATGACCCAACAACCCACAAGGAAGGGGAGGTAATGGGAGTATACCTGATGGACAGCAATTTGAGCACGTAGATGTGAAATGAGCTCTTGTTCTTTGTCGAAAGGCCAGAAGTCATACTGTCACTCAGAGATAGTTTCCAATTTGTGAGGGAAGCATAGGTGAATGTCTGGACTGGGGAGACACAGGAATTCAAGAGGTGATGTTGGAATAGTCCATCCACCATCACAGTTCCTCAAGTAGAGGAGGAGGTAGGTAGATAGTTGAGAACAATGGATCCCATGACAGATTTCACTGTCATGCAACATCCATTGGAGAAAGTGCATGTGTGTGCAACAGCATAAGGGAATGAAGGGTTCCAGAGTCCCCAAAAGAGAGAAAACCTCTTGTGCAGGATAAGAAGTAGAAACACTAATCCTGGTGACCTGATATTTCATAGCTCACAGGCAAAATAGGGAAAGCTGAACTTGGCTGAGATGGGAGTTGAAGAAAACTCCCAAGTGGACAAGGTGTTGGGTGAGCATGTGGAAGGATTTGGATATACTGACAAGACACCTCATATGAACAACCTCCTGAAGAATAATAATGTGTAGAGGGAGGATTTCTCTCAGGAATGGGATAAGAGAAGTCAATCCTTTATGTAAAAGTGGAATTGGAGACAGCCTATCAAGATGATGAGCAAAGGCCCTCAAGACATGGTTGAATATGTAAGGGGGTGATGCAATGCTGAAAGAAACAGCACAGAACTGGAAGACATGATTCTAGTGGATGAAGTGCAGAAAACATCTGGAGTATGGGGA
Organism: Limulus polyphemus; assembly: GCF_000517525.1. Taxonomy (NCBI): domain Eukaryota; kingdom Metazoa; phylum Arthropoda; class Merostomata; order Xiphosura; family Limulidae; genus Limulus; species Limulus polyphemus. The sequence continues at coordinate 106,078 of NW_013669367.1, forward strand.
ACAAAGTATGTGAAGGAATTTGTCTGGAATATCAACCTTGGTCATCCACATTCTGAGGAAAAAGGACCAATGGAGAGAAAAGAAGGTTTTTAATGTGAAAGTGTGGAATGATCAGAAAGCGACTGAGAAAAAAAAAGGTTGATTACTGGATGTCTGTCCCTGATCTTCTTGAGGATCACAAAGAAATTAGAGTAAAAACCTGGAGAAGAGTTATATACCCTCTTGATGGCACATTTGTCCAAAAATGCTGATACCCTCTCCTCAAGACATTGAAGATAAATTGGAAGGAAGCAAAAATGAAGTGTGATGAGGAGAGAGAGATGGGGAAAAGAAATGGAGGGATAGTTGATGTGTGAGGGCATAGAAAATCCATTCACCAGCACAAATGTGTGACCAGATGAAACAGATGGGCTCCCACAGGTCCCAAACTGACAGGATAGTCACTGATGAGTCATGTAGTAAGCCTGATGGCAGGAAGAGATGGAAGGCAAGAGGAAGAAGGACCTGAAGAACAGGAGTGGAAGGGTGAGGTTGAGAGAGGCAAGAAATCAAAGAAGAGAGCAAAGCCTGGTGTTCATAGTTTCAGCCTGTGATTTCAAGGAGTCAGGAGCACCACCAAAAGACATCTGGGCAAAGAAAGGAGCTTGATAAATACCACAGAGAAAAGACATATGTAGGTGGACACAAGTGAGAAGGATATCCCTACCTAATGAGACAAACAGCAAAAAAAAACCAACTAAGTAGAGACAAGGCAGAATAAGTGAAATTTGCTACAGTAGAGAATAGAATGAATATTTCTCCAGTGTGATAAAGTGCCTCAGATATAATGTGGAGGGAGAAGAGGTTACAAAGAAGAGTATTAGAAAAAGGCAAAGATGGGAAAATTGAGCAGTGGAGAGTGAAAAAGATGACAAGAAGTCCTCCCCCCCCCCAAAAAAAAACAGGTAAAAGTGATTCCAAAGATTAGGAAATGTGAGAAAGAGAAAACTGAAATGGTCATATGCCAAGAGATAAGAATTAACAAAGGAAGAGAACAAGGCATAAAGTTACTGGTACAAAGTTGGTCCAGAAAGGAGTCAGCATGAGCATCAATGTCAGGGGAGGCAGGAAAATGAAATAATCATGAAGGTTAGGGTTGTGAAGCAAAGAACATGAAGTGTCATGAGACATGGGTGAAAATGAAATAATGTAACATACCTATGGGATCATGTCTTAAAAGTGAGGGGAAGGTTGAGGCCTTTCCTCAACCAGATATAAACTACCTAAAGCAAAATGAGGAGGAGGCAATTGAATTCATCTTCCTCTTGTATAGTGTCAAACTGAGGAGAAGGGATGCCAAAAGAATGGACAAGAACAGAAGGCCAAGCATGCACAATGGACACCATAACCTGATGTGCATAGGCTGTCATGTCATCCATGGTTAATGATCCTCCTGAAGCCATATTTGAAATAGGTTCTCATGCAGGAGTAAGTAGAAGCCACAGTAATTTGTAAATTCATAGTGACAAAACAAAGGAATGAGGATTGGTATGACAAAACTAAAGTTTCATAAACCAGTGAAAGTCTCAGCAAACTAAAGATAATTTTTCACACACTTGTGTCATACAGCACCAAGGAAAAGAATGAAGTTATCATTAGTGCAAGTGTATAGGGGAAGTAACTAAGCATGAGGATGTGTCACCCTCCTATCAGTAGAGGGCTTTTGTTGCACAATGACATCATCATGCACCAGTGCAATTCATGTTAAAACTCATGAAATTAGGTGGGAGTTGCATTAAGACTAGTGGCATACAAGTCTCTAACACAGATGTATGAGAAGAACAGCTGAACCGTGTGAGTTATCATCTTGGAACAACAGTGCTCAGTTCTATCTCAATGTTTTATACAATGGTGTTTATTTGGCTCAAAGGTAAATCCTAAACAAACAAATGACAAGATAAATGCAACTAAGTTATGGAATGAGTTGCTGTCAACATTATCGGAGGCCAGTACTTTAAAATAAAATAACATAACATTAAAGGACAGCAAGACCTTTTGGTCCATCTAGGCAGTCCTATCCACTAAATTTAACAAAACACTAAATTTAAATATTTATCAAGCTTTCCCTTAAACTCACTTACATTTACTGCCTCTACAGCATCTGAAGGCAACCCATTCCAAAGGCCAACCACACTGTTAGAAAAATAAAACTGGCTTAGCTTAAGATAACTCCTACACTACCAAAATTTATATTTGTGTCCCATAGTCCTACTATTCACATTGTTAAATATGAAAAAAGATGATGCATCAACACTATCAATTCCCATTACAATCTTAAACACTTTAATCAGATACCCCCTAACTCTTCTTTTCTCAAGAAAAAACAATTTGAGAGATCTCAACCTCTCCTTATATGACAACCCCTCCATCCCAGGCACCATTCTCTGAACCCTTTCCAACAATTCAATGTCCTTCCTAAGGTAAGGAGCCCAAGACTAAACAAAATATTCTAAATGTAACCTAATCAGTGACCTATACAATAAAATTATAACCTCTTTAGATTTGTATTCAATATGTCTGTAGATACAACCTAAAATCCTATTTGCCCTACCACTAGCAACAGCATATTGCTTGGATGCTTTTAGAGACTGATCAACTATTACACCAAGATCCCTTCCCTTCATAACACTGTTAATGTTATTCCCATCCAAATTATACTTATAATTCAAATTGTCATATCTCACATGCATTACAGGAGTTTAAAATTGGAATCAATAACTTCCAGGAAAAATAAAGTTTGGATTTAAATAATTATTTTTCTTAAGTGTGGGTGTGTGTGTGAAGACAGCCTTGAATGACTACAAGGTCCCTTGTGTTATTTTCAAAGCTGCTTGTATTTTCAGCAGTGACACAATCAAACTTTACCTAGAAAGAATAGTATATTAAATTAGCTATATTAATTACTGGGTTAATTTTAATTTCTGATCTATGTAGGCTACAGAAGTTTATGATAATGACCCCTGATTTCATCAAGTATAAGACATAAAAACATTGCATCCTTATGAGCAGTGTTATTTTCATGTTCAGAAACTCCGTTATTACAATTGTCAAAGAAAGTTGAGTTGGGCAATTAACTATTTACCTATAAGCATTAACCCTTTCACTGTGGATGGGACGTATATTTCCCAGCCACAATATAAAATAATCAATTAATCAAAATGATGATTAAATCAATTAATTTCATTTAATTCCATTTGTATCAATAACTAATTACCATATACATACTTATCATCATGATGACACAGTCACAGAGATTCAATAAACCTTACAAAAGATATTAAGCTAATTTAGATTAACAGGTTTATTACAACAAAATCTTAGAGCACACAGCTATATACTAACTTCCATATATAATTAAACCAATAACCTTCTCAAATGTTCTTCTCAATAATTACAATCTCTTATGGTCCACATGCAACATTACACAGTTTTTGGAACTTTATTGTCAGTCATCTAATTTCCATTAAATATAATAAATTCTAAACTCAGATGAACCAAGAACTTATAAAAATATATTCTTGTGATAAATAACTTCTGGCATCAAGTAATAAAAAAACAACAAATGTCTGGGTTGAAGAAACCTCAAGTGTTACCATTTAAATAAATCACAAAACCTATCTTCAAATATCAGAACTAAGATTCAAATAAGGTGATATTTATTTGAATATTATGATCAATAAAAACTTGAATAAGTGTTGTTCTTGTTCAGTAGTTGACCAAGAAAATTAAGAAATTACCTTCTCATTTCATCAAAATAGATTAAAACTAATATCGTAGATTTAAATTGTTCATTAATTTTTTGCTAAAATTCTGCTAATCAATTTGAAATAAAGAGAAAGAACACAACTTAATAGTAAAATATATCTTACTTCAACGTTTGGATTTAATTAATACAGCACAACACTATGAGCATTAATTACCATAATTGCTCAGTATAGTGTCATGCATTTATGGACTTAAGGCATGCTAATTATCTCATTTCTGATTGGCACATGCTGTCTCATCACCAGCTGATGTGGTGGATCAGAATCCTACCCTTTCATTTCTTCATAATGTATTTTAAATTATTTTATAAGTGTAAAAAATTTGATAGTAACAAAAAGTAAGAAAACAAGATAGGAATGGGCAGGTTAACATTATAGCACTAGGTGGCCTTTGACATAGTGAAATCTCAAAGTGGGTGTGGCCATTATTTAACCAATTTCTACTTTGTGTACTTTTTGTAACTTGATAATTGTTCAAACTAAGTGAAAGGTGTATATAGCTAAATTTATCTGTTGTAAACTTTGTTTAAGCAACCAACCAAGTACAGATACATGCATGTAATCAAATTATGTGACCTTAACAAAATGCATGACATCATAAGAGTTGATGTTGAAAGTGAAACAAGAAGCTCCAATAGTCATACTTTGCTTACAGGAGATATTATAGCTATCTGAATGGTAAGGGGTGGGCCAAAAGAATAGTATAAAAACCATTGATTTTTGAATTTGTTGAATAAAAAAGGATTAGCTACTAATAATACTCAATTCATGTCTATAATTGCATAAAAATTTAAAGTCAAACATGAAGTAAGGATGGGCAAAATGACGGCCACACTCACTCAGGTTGCACAATGCCAAAAACTATCAACTACTGTAATGTTATCCTGCCCACTCCTACCTTGTTTCCTTAATTTTTGGTGCTCCCATTCCTACTTCTTAATTTTTTTATTTAAATTGTTTTACACTTGTCTCGTAGCTTTTTTTATACTAAGTCTCAAGAGTAACTGGGCTCTAGGCCTATCTTTCTTATAGTTTTTCTTAGAGCTATTTCTCAACATTTCCTGGCTTTTTGCTGACATCTTTGCTATAGTTTTTCTTCCATCTAGCCAGGGTACAGTCATTTCTTTGGGTGGATTAATGGCTAAAGCTTGTTTCGTACATTCAGCATTACTGTTTCTAACCTTATCTCTATTCTTGCAATAATGCTCTCTTCACTGGGACAAACAATTTTCAATGTTATCAACATAAGATTTTCTCCTTTTGTTTCCTTCAAAGGCATATATTAAAAATTGCACTGTTTCAACTACAATCTTAAATTTCAATAGGTCACAATTTGAAAACAATGCAAAGGTAAATTATACAATTTATTGTTCTTGTTTTCAGTCCAGAGCATTTGAGCAAAGCCATGACAGACTTGGCAGTTGTAGCATTTGTCCTCACGTATTGAACACTGACTGCAATGCTGTAACTGCTTTGTCCAACACAGAACCCTCAAGTTAGATGTACAGAGCTGAAAATTTTGCTTTCAAAGGTTAGATCATAGTTAGAACCTAAATCTGGATAATCTATGTAGTCAACATTTATTTATGTAGTTGATACAGCTGCAGACTGATCATGTAGCACGTGTGCATAGCAGTCATGCACTTGCATGTGATATGAAAGCAGGTTGTTACCTGGCAACTCGCAGATCATGCTTGTATTCATAGAATGTGGCTACTAGCGTACTGTTGTTTCATAGCAGTGTTGTAAAATGGTTATTACAATTACCAAGGTTATAAGTAAAACTAATAAAAATGCTTTTAACAAAGGTAGCATAATTCATATTTGCATAAGGTGAAGGCAGGAGAGAGCTATACTTTTCCAATAATGTTAATCTGTCAGATAGACAAATTTGTGGTTTGGTGAAATGTTTTTACTCTACCGAGTTTCTCAAGCATTTTGGTGGTTTGTTACACTGCAGTTGGTTTGTTAACTACGCAACAGTGTGTGTAAAGTGCTTATAACTTTTGGTTACATGCTGTTTGTGGTTTGTTTGAGATTTTATATTGCATTGCACATCTGGTCAATTCCTACTATAAATATTACCATACTTATGATACAAATAGTATGATTTACATTAGCTGTATTTACATTTACATTTTCTTTTTATATTGTATTTTTCCCTTAATAACTCTTAACATCTGTTTAATATTATTTAACAGAACTTTCTGATAGAGGATACATCTGTAAAAGTGGCTGGTGATTAGCACCAATCAATGATAATATATTTATTTTGGAGTATAACAGAAAACAAAGTGGCTGGTCATAAGTACCAACAATTATATATTTATTTTGGTGTATAACAGAAGACAAAGTGGCCGGTCATAAGAACCAATCAATGATTATATATTTATCTTGGAGTATAACAGAAGACAAAGTGGCTGGTCATAAGTACCAGCAATTATATATTTATTTTGGTGTATAACAGAAGACAAAGTTGCTGGTCATAAGAACGAATCAATGATTATATATTTATTTTGGAGTATAACAGAAGACAAAGTGGCTGGTCATAAGTACCAACAATTATATATTTATTTTGGTGTATAACAGAAGACAAAGTGGCCAGTCATTAGAACCAATCAATAATTATATTTTTATTTTGGAGTATACCAGAAGAAAAAGTGGCCTGTCATAAGAACCAATCAATGATTATATATAGATGTTGGAGAATAACAGAAGACAAGGTGGCCAGTCATAAGTACCAATTAATGATTATATATTTATTTTGGTGTATAACAGAAGACAAAGTGGCCGGTCATAAGAACGAATCAATGATTATATATTTATTTTGGAGTATAACAGAAGACAAAGTGGCTGGTCATAAGTACCAACAATTATATATTTATTTTGGTGTATAACAGAAGACAAAGTGGCCGGTCATAAGAACCAATCAATGATTATATATTTATTGTGGTGTATAACAGAAGACAAAGTGGCCAGTCATTAGTACCAATTAATGATTATATATTTATTTTGGTGTATGACAGAAGACAAAGTGGCCAGTCATAAGTACCAATTAATGATTATATATTTATTTTGGTGCATAACAGAAGACAAAGTGGCCAGTCATAAGAACCAATCAATGATTATATATTTATTTTGGAATATAACAGAAGACAAAGTGGTTGGTCATAAGTACCAACAATTATATATTTATTTTGGTGTATAACAGAAGACAAAGTGGCCGGTCATAAGAACCAATCAATGATTATATATTTATTTCGGTGTATAACAGAAGACAAAGTGGCCGGTCATAAGAACCAATCAATTATATATTTATTTTGGTGTATAACAGGAGACAAAGTGGACGGTCATAAGAACCAATCAATGATTATATATTTATTTTGGTGTATAACAGGAAACAAAGTGGATGGTCATAAGAACCAATCAATGATTATATATTTATTTTGGTGTATAAAAGAAGACAAAGTGGCCGGTCATAAGAACCAATCAATGATTATATATTTATTTTGGAGTATAACAGAAGACAAAGTGGCCGGTCATAAGAACCAATCAATGATTATATATTTATTTCGGTGTATAACAGAAGACAAAGTGGCCGGTCATAAGAACCAATCAATTATATATCTATTTTGGTGTATAACAGAAGACAAAGTGGCCGGTCATAAGAACCAATCAATGATTATATATTCATTTTGGTGTATAACAGAAGACAAAGTGGCTGGTCATAAGCACCAGTAATTATAAATAGTAAAATAAAACTTTCTTAACTAAAGCCTAGCTTGTCTTTTCCCAATTTTCAACTTGTCTCCTCTTATCAAATGTTTTTAGGATTAGAAATCAGAGGCTTTTGTTCTATTTACATTCTAAGTAATTCTGTAAAATTCAGTAATATCACCTCTCTTCTACATTAAATCTGCTTATACAGCAATATAGGGATTGTAAAGGTCAGCAACAGGTAAAGCCTGCCAATTTCATTTGATCATTGAAAGGCATCTCAGTTGTTTGTTACCCTTTGAATGTAAAGTAGCTCTCTTGAGTCTGAAAAGAACTGCCTGAAAGTTATTTAAAGCAGGATTTCTGAACTTTACTGCACCTTGAGGTAAAGTAATAAAGGTCCACATATGCAGTTGATGACTCTTTAGACTTAGTTTAGGGCTGTCCCAACCCATGGCAGTCCTTATTTGTATCTCACACTGAGTTACAGCCCACTGGTTGAGAATCACCGATCAAGAGTCTACTCCTGGAGTGGAAATTTTCCATTAATAAATAGCAAGAATTGAACAGTTATAAATTCCTTATCAAGCCTAACCAACTAGAATAGTAGAAACAGTGCAGACTCTTTATATTCACACTACTTTAGTACTTACTAAATAAAACTATACTCATACTCATAGTACTTAAAATACTTTACATATTCACAGAGCTTACTAAATTAAATACATCATTAAAAACAAGCAAAAACAAACAAACAGATACTGAGATAGATAATGGCACCGGTAATAATAACAGCTTATCAACACTACAACTATTATAGTATTTAATATAGTATTATATTCTGGAGAATGTCTGGTAATTAAAGAACCAGTAATAATAAAAGTGAAAAAAAAAATGTTGCTAGCCTGATGTTTCGTTAATTGGCCTTTTGTTTGGAATATTAATTTTAATAAACACTCTGCTGTGCTAAATAAATTATTAGTATTAATAGTAATATTATTATTGGGTTCACTTCGTACGGTAGATCTATCACACTCTTAAATTTGTAATAAAATTCTAGATAAAGTAAATATACTGTAAATGTAATTTTACGAGTCTTATATACCATACTTAATCAAATTAATGGTTGGAACAAATCGTAGCAAAATATTTAAAATACATTATAATTTATATTGTGAATGCAACTTACAACGTTACATAATCACAAAGCGTAGTACCTCTAGTTACTTTCCTATACTTGTCAACATTGAACAAAAGTGACACCTATTGGTCACCAACAAGAGAAGAGATTGAAATAATATGTTATGCTTCAAATGTTAGTTTATTTATTATAATATTGTTACGTATCTGCTTGTTTGTTATATTCCGGTATAAATTCTTTCCGAGGAACTTCAGCGATACAAGTCCTTTCTTGATTAACCCAGTTTATTCTTTCTCGATACAAACTTTTAGTACAAAGTAATTCCAAATCAATACTGTTACGTCTCTGGCCGTTAGTTACTCTCCCGTATAATTTCTTTCCAATGAAACTTTAACGATACAAGTCCTTTCTTAAATAAAACTGATTTATTCTTTCTGAATACAACTTTGCAATACACTTAATTTCCACAGTCGCGCTGCAACAAACGCTATAATTCACAACGAATGTCTCACGTGCTCGACTCAACTGTCAATTACACATTACATTACCTTGATGCCGTCACTTCTTGGCGGCTTATATATTGTTGCGTCATCGAGTCACATGACTACTGTGACGCAACGTTTCTAGAACTATCATGTACTTTGGCGAATGTTCTAGTTCTTACTAGATATAGGGTAGGCTGGTATATAAAAGAGGAGAATGTAATGTGTGCGTAGATAGTGAGTAATTGAACTGCAGTCAGAAGTATTGTTGACGTTCGTTGATTAGCGTTTGTTTAGCGCGATTGTTGAAGTTGAGTGTATCGGTAAAGTTATATTCGGAAACTTAATAAAACTGGTTTATTCCTTGCAACTGTTGGATACTTTCTTCCTGTTTCCTTTCTCGTTCTTCTTGTTTCTTTTCTTTTTCCTCCAACCACTGCTGTAATTTCTCCTCTTGTTTCTTTTCTTTTTCCTCCAACAACTGTTGTAATCTCTCTTGTTTATTTTGCTGTTCGAGCTGCCATTGTTGTAGGTTTTCTTGCCACTGCTGTAATCTTTCTTCTTGTTTCTTTTCTCGTTTTCTTGTTTCTTTTCTTTTTTTCTCTAACAACTGCTGTAATCTCTCTTCCTGGTTCTTTTCTTTTTCCTCTAACAACTGCCGTAATTTCTCTTCTTGTTTAATTTCTCGTTCTTCTTGTTTCTTTTCTTGTTTATTTTGTTGTTCGAGCTGCCATTGTTGCAGGTTTTCTTTCAACTGCTGTTGTCTCTCTTCGTGTTTCTTTTTTTTCCTCTAACAACTGTTGTAATTTCTCTTCTCGTTCTTCTTATTTCTTTTCTCGTTCTTCTTGTTTCTTTTGTTGTTCGAGCTGCCATTGTTGTAGGTTTTCTTGCAACTGCCGTTGTCTCTCTTCTTGTTTCTCTTCTCGTTCTTCTTGTTTCTTTTCTTGTTTTTTTATTGCTGCCATCAAGTCTGCTAAACTGTAGTTTGATTTTCCGCCTCTCGTTTCCATTTTTTTTTCGTTCCACTTCTGACACCAATTTGTTACGTCTCCGTTTGTTAATTGATTTTTCCGTAACTTCGTTCCGACGAAATTTTAACGATACAAGTCTTTTAACGTATCTAATTCGCTTTTAAATTTACTGATGTTTTCCATTTGTACTTCTTGCCACTGTTGTTGACTTTACAACAAATCGTTCTTTTTGTATTACACAAGGAGGATACATTGACCATCGACTTAATCAGCCCCAGACAATGGCAAGCCCCTTACAGAGCCCGCAGCTAAACCCTAATGCAGACATATTCAGTCCCGTTAGAAGTCACATCTCAGATATGAATGTCAGTAATAGGAGTGATCCAGTACGAAGGAAGCCACAAGAATTCGATGAGAAGGCACCGTGGGAAGCATATAGAGCACAGTTTGAGTTACTGGCAGAGATGAATGGATGGACAGAGGAGCAGAAAGCTGTATATCTGGAAATACTTGGACAGTTGACAGCAGCTGATTGACAGACACAACTATAGAGCACTG
>NW_013669368.1:0-6400 GCF_000517525.1 Limulus polyphemus
ATTTAAATTCTGAGTTTAACGAAAAAAAAAAGTTCAAGAAACAGTAAGAACTTAATTTCAAAATCTAATGACGTTTTAAAATAACCATTACATGTAATCCGAAACGTTCAGTATAGGTAAAAAAAAGTTATCGTAATACGGCTAAACAGGATTTAAAACGCACTTTGAAATCTTAATACCTTTGTTATATCTTAGTATGCTGTAAAATCAACATTCTCAGATTTACAAATCTGAAAAGAAAAGTGTCTTAATGCAAAATTTAATCAAGTTTTCAAATATCTCTTAGAATTAAAAATGTGATGTTTAAAAATTACAACTTTTGTATCTCAGGTGTTTTACCGAGATATATATTCAATGTTTTTTATATTCTATGTACTAACTTTTGTATCTCAGGTGTTTTACCGAGATATATATTCAATGTTTTTTATATTCTATGTACTAACTTTTGTATCTCAGGTGTTTTACCGAGATATATATTCAATGTTTTTTATATTCTATGTACTAACTTTTGTATCTCAGGTGTTTTACCGAGATATATATTCAATGTTTTTTATATTCTATGTACTAACTTTTGTATCTCAGGTGTTTTACCGAGATATATATTCAATGTTTTTTATATTCTATGTACTGAAAGCTAATGAAAAGTTGAGTCATCAACAGATTTTTAAACAAAATCAGTAACTAAACAAAGCTAAGAGAATTTCATAATTAAATATGTGTGGTTTACGATAACAAATAATACTAAAATTATAATAGGATCTTTTGTATCAGCATGAAATATATAGTATTAATAACATTTTCAAATCGTATCCTGCGATTTAAAATGATATATTTTTTTGGTTTTGTAATGTATGACGATGTTTCTTATTTCGCAAATTTTAAATATTTTAAGGTTTTTATTTCTTTCCTAAGTTCTGCGATCCTACAGGTTAGCCATATACTGTTTTAAGTCGGGTACGTGAAGACCATAATACAGCGGATTTCAAACTGTTCTATTCGTTCTCTTGAAAAACTCTTATGAATGCATATATTGAAACGGTTTTCATCAGCCTCTTGTAAACGTTAACTATAAAAAAAAACTACTCTTAAGATCCACTTCCTCCTCTTAAAGGATGTGGGTTTTACCTTCAACGTTAATTATGTATATTAACTTGAGAGAAGGTGTTCGAAGAGTATCTTACTAAACAGGTAAAGAAAAATGTTAACCAAAGCAATGAGATTCTTCATGCGTACAACCATTTCTCCCTCTGCTGAATAATATTACGACAAGGACCATCACAAAAGCTGACGTCTTATTGGTTAAACTATAAATTACGTTGCTTGTGGAAACCTGTATATGCAATGGTTAAACTATAAATTACGTTGTATGTGGAAACCTGTATATGCAATGGTTAAACTATAAATTACGTTGCTTGTGGAAACCTGTATATGCAATGGTTAAACTATAAATTACGTTGCTTGTGGAAACCTGTATATGCAATGGTTAAACTATAAATTACGTTGTATGTGGAAACCTGTATATGCAATGGTTAAACTATAAATTACGTTGTATGTGGAAACCTGTATATGCAATGGTTAAACTATAAATTACGTTGCTTGTGGAAACCTGTATATGCAATGGTTAAACTATAAATTACGTTGTATGTGGAAACCTGTATATGCAATGCTTGTTGACAACTCCTTCGTATCGCCGGCGCTGAGACAGCTTTTGAAGAGCTATTTCTGTCGCCACAGTTTTATTGTGAAACACTTTCCCTGGTGAATACTTTAACTTCAGCAAACACTAAGAAAGTTTGGTTCAATAATATAAAGGTTTGTCATAATCTGTTTTACTAAACTTGAAAAGTTTGGATTATCTCGAGCAAAACAAGAACAAAAACTTGTGTACGATAAATTAATAATATTTCAGGATCTTACTAATAAAATGTACAATAATAATTTATTGTAGTGCACAGCCAAACTCGGATTCCAAGTATTTATAAACTTAAATACACTATATTAAATAGACATAACATTTCTCTAAAACAGCAAACACTATAAGCGTAAGAATTTTTCAATTCAACAAAAATTGTAAACAATATCCACAAAGATGAATCACTGAAAATTTTAAGTAAATACAAATATATGTTTTTTTATAACTACCTATTTCAGAAATGAGTACATATTAGATAATATTTTGACAGAAAACTCATACGTAAGATATTTTTCTCTTTCATGGCTAAAGTTAAGTTTCGTTGTTAGCGTTATTGTAAGAACGCAATATTGTTTGTAATATAAAAAAAAACTTCCATTTTAGATTGGTAATTGTTGTTTAATATTCCAAGCACTGTATCTGCTTGAAGTTTTATGATGAACAGCGTTTCAGTTTCTGCGCTAAAGTCGAACATCATCCACCTTAAAATTACAAGCACGTGAAATTCATGGAATTTTCAGATTGATAATAGTGTTGTTTAAACAATAATACTGTTTATAAAAGTGCAGATCAATGTTGAGCTTTTCCATTAGTATGCTGGGGTGGAGACTAAATTTGTTTAAACGTATGCGTGATTTTGAGCATGCAACATAACTGAATTAAAAACTATTAATAAACATTCTGGTTTGTGTTATTCTTACACACAATATAATACACGTTTGCAGAAAACAGAAACACGTGACAATATAGTTATACAAACAAGTACTTAGTCGTAAACATTGTAACGAATTTATTATTATATATTTATTTTAATATCAACGTTTATTTAGATTAAGTTTATATCTAAAAACACGAATAGCTTATAGTGTTAGATATGTATTGCGAAACTCCCGCCTATTCTCCAAAATTGTAGAAGATTCTCGAGAGTAAGAATCAACAATATATGTACGTACGTAAACGCTTAAATTTGTATTATTACGTAATTTGAATTTTCTAGAAAACCTTCCCACATTTATAAATATAACCAAGGCGCCGCGCTAAAAGAGAGTATCTATTATCGGTTTGCTATACTTGGTGTGCTAAGAAAACTTCGTAAGCTATAACTGTGATTAACGCTTATTAATCGTGAACTTCAGATATATTGACTAAGAACGTTTATAACTTTCGAACATTAGAAATCATTCAACTTTAGTGGATTCACATCGGATATTAGTACTTTTACGAAAACATTACCTAACGTCATCGGTGTAACTCGACCTATAATTGGCGTGTGATCAGCGAGAACTACAGGGCTAGCTAGCTCCCTACTAAGTGAATTGTACCTATATCAAATCGTAATCAACTCGCTCATCGTGAACACTCGATAAGATATCAAGAAAGTTCCAAACTAGAAAGAACACTTTATATTGCTTGTAAGTTTGTAAAACTTTTGTTTATAAATCATTGTTTGTAATAACTGTTATTGTTAATTGTATTGTTGTGTGTATATTAAAACGTATTTGTGTTAAGAAATAAACTGTGTGTATCAATTTTGTTGGCAAATATCATAAACTGACTATATATCGGCTTTTGCTTAACTACTAAATCCAAAGTACAATTTAACTACTAAATTTAAATTACCATTTAACCCAGTTTCATGCTATTTGAAATTCTAATACGTAACAACATAAGTTAAAATATAGATTAATATTTTAACAGACGAGAAGTGTTTCCACAAAAGTTCACGCTAAGGTTTTCCTCGTTTGTTTAACTAACGATTTCATCAATCTGCTGTATAAATAAAGTCAACGGCTCAGTTTTAGAGGCATTACTATTTCCTTTTCCACGGTACATCCCAAAGTAACTATAAGCCTACTTAACACTTGGAAGTAGAAGCTGTGGTTAACACAGAAGGTGGTTAAAGTATTCAGCCCTGTTGGCGCCACGGACAATATTAGTCAATCGCTACTCCGTCAGCAGGTGTTGACGTTCATTATTTGTCCAGTGTCCAGGAGTTAATTAATTTCTTGTAAGCAACAGGTTAAATCTCACGAGAGGTGTACGTATCTAGGTCGCACGCTGTGAGCTTTATCTTGAAACTGTTCCGCTATCCACGAGATTAAAATACAACTACAGTACCTAGTCTAATAGGAGTAGCTCTTCAAAAGAGATTGTGTTGAGACGAGGCTTAAAATCCTCCAAAAGCTACCATTCTCTTCTTTTCATTCGGAGTTCAACTTAATCTGCAACACTTATAAATGTCTCTCTCAATAATGGCGATGACGTCATAGCTTGTTCTGGATTTTCTAGGAAACTGTTAGGGTGTAGACCTGTCACAAACAGGAATCAAATCACGTGGGTTTTGAATAGAAAGTTAATGTTGGTGATGGTAAAGCTACTTATGATCTGCGGGAAACTAATAATGTGAATATAAACTTGTTTGATCTGTCTACTAATGGCATTATATATGTATTAGTGCCATAAATATTATACGTAAGTTAAAGTTGTTTAGATTAATTTTCTTTCGGCAGAAAACACTTGTTACGCAAACGAATAACACTAAGATACTAAAAGATAAGATGCAAAGATTTGTTTTCGCACCTTTATATTTGTATATATGTGAATAAAGTTCTCATATTCAGTTTTAAGATTTACATTTAACTTTGTTAGTCAATTACTATTTGCTTGTATTTACAAATGTACCGTGTCAATGCAGAAAATTGAACTGTTTTATCACTAAACATTTATAATATTTAAATAAAAACAGAAATGTTAAATAAATAGGTGATTTAAAGAATTAAATACGAAAATACAAAGAAATGGTTTAAAATATGTTTACAATCAAAGTTTAGGTCAAACAATCTTTTCAAGTCCCGATGAAAATAATTTGGCCGGAACTTTGACCACATAGTTCTTCTTCCGTTACAATGATCTTAACCATATCTTTAAAAAATGTTAACAGATTTTATCACGCTATAGCTGCACGTGCTTGTTATTCTCGTTAAATACAAAAGCTTACTTACTTAATAGAGCAGGAAAAAAACCTTTTTTGTAATTTTATAGTTCCCATTACGTTCACTAATGTCTACTAGTCTGTATGTGTTTAGTTTTGTTCTAATTTGATGTTATTGCCGATCCAGAAAGCTATCTTGAAATTTCGATATACGTGATGGGCAGAGCACAGATAGCACATTGTGTAGTCTTGCCCCCCAGTAGCACAGCGGAATGTCTGCGGACTTACAACGCTAGAATCCGGGTTTCGGTACCCGTGGTGGGCAAAGCACAGATAACCCTTTGTGTAGCTTTGTGCTTAATTACACACAAACATTCTTGAAATTTCTTAGCTGTACGCGCAGTTGTACTGAATCAGATCATTGGTACTGAGCCCTAGTTTAGTTGCAAACAGATATTAATATATGTGTACCAATGATTTGAACTTATTTTCATGTAATGTTTTTAAGGATAGTTCATTGCCGGTACTAACTGCGATGGACGTTTATGGCATTGTTGACTCAAATTTTTGTACTAGCATCGTGCTAACTTTTAATCTCCTATCTTATTGGAATTACAGAAATATAGCTAGCCTAAATAGTTCGTATTAAAAATATTATAGAATAATATCGACATTTTTATGTAATTTAAGTTTATCTATATATTTATTCTTTGCCACGACTCTTCGTGCTTCTTTCTTTCATATTTTTCATTGAGTATTAACTAACTTAGCATGAATATGTTGTTCTTTTAAATCCCAGCTTCTTCTTTTTTTCAAACTTCTATTCTGTTTTGAATCTTTGGTAAGACATTGCTCTTAGAACCCCCTACCGTTCAGCACACTACAGTAATTTGCCGCTACTAGAATTGAGAATAGGTATGGATAGGCTTTCAACCGAAACAGTCCCGTCGATTTTCTTGTGTCACAGTAGGAGGTAGAACCCGGCGAAGGACTCCCCGAGAGTTGTTTCCAAGCTATCTCCTCCATGCCCCTGGAAACTTAAGTATTTTTTCTGCAAAAAGCCTGAGATTTCCATAGCTCTGGATCAGTACGATACCTCGGTTGAGAGGATTCTGTTGTTCACTTGGCTTCAAATGGAAATTATAAAGCTAGCAGTGGTGACAGTACTTTTGAGCTGGTTTTAAATTTCAGGTTTTGTGACTTCGTTGAGAAATATGAACTGCTACTTTTACTACTAAACATCGAACGACCTCCATATCACAATAAGGTTCCCACTACTATTTTGTTAATGAAAGGAACAATTATTCTCTAAGTCTTACAAACAGTACCAGTTCTCTATTCTTCTACGTACTGTAACGAAGTTGTATTGTGTTTTCTTTGTTAGAGACGTATTTCATAATACGTATATTCAGTTTTTAGTGCAATATCTTTAAAAGGCACACTATTAATGCAAATCAGTACTGTGACGGATTTCTTATTATATATTTATTTTAATATTGATGTTTGTTTAAATTAAATTTATATTTAGAAATGTACATCACTTATACTGTTAAATA
>NW_013669368.1:7312-11930 GCF_000517525.1 Limulus polyphemus
TAAGAATCAACAATATATGTGTGTACGTAAACGCTAGTGTTAGCGCCAGTATTGTTACGTAATCTGAAATTTCGAGCAACTCTCCACACGCCTATAAGTATAACCAATGCAACGCGCCAAAAAATAGTATCTGTTATTGGTTTGCTATAGTTGGTATACTATAAACCTCGAAAGCTATAATTGTGATTAACGCTTATTAATCGGAAAACTTCAGATATTTGACCAGGAACATTTATAAACTCCAAACATTATAAACCATTTAACTTCAGTGGATTCACATCGGACATTAGTACTTTTACGAATACATTGTATAACTTCAACGGTAAAAAAAAAACCAAGCTCGACCTGTAATCGGCGTGTGATCAGCGAGAACTACAGGGTTAGCTAACTCCCTATTAAGTGAATTGTACCTGTGTCAACTCGAAATTAACTCGCTCATCGTGAACCCTCGATAAGATATCAAAGAAGTTCCAGACAAGAAAGAAGATTTCATATTGCTTGTAAGTTTGTAAAACTTTTGTTTATAAATCATTGTTTGTAATAACTATTTGTAATAGCTGTTATTGTAAATTCTATTATTGGTTGCATATTAAAATATATTTGTATTATAAAAGAAAACTATGTGTATCAATCTTGTAGGCATATATCATAAATTGGATATATATCAGCATTTATATAACTACCAAATCTAAATTACAAAACAAATCAATGACTACTATATTCTGGGTTATGCAATAAAAAACTTTTGGGTATCAACTCTGATAAGCGATACTACGCTATATAGTAATTTTTCTACCAGTCCTAAATGTCTTGAGTGACACCTATATGTAAATATTAACATTATTGAGCGGTAAGAAAACAGTATTCAAATTGGCATATTCAGTTTACATTGTGTTATTCCAACTTTTTCCAAGTTGTAAAAATTGTTTTACCTTTGGTTTCTAAGTCTTTGAAGATTTTAATAATTCGTTGGTTCAGTGAGATTTTTGTATAGTTATGTATCTGCTTGTTTGTTAATTTCCGGTAGAAATTCTTTCCGAGGAACATCAGCGATACAAGTCCTTGGTTAAACCATTTATTCTTCCTCGATACAAACTTTTAGCACACAGTAATTTCACAATCAATACGTTTCTCGTCACTTTAAACTTGACTACTTTTATAATACACGCTCTAAATCACAGCGATTCACAATCTCGAAAACACACGCTAGCTGGAAACAGAATCGTAAATTACCCAGAACTCTTTTCATTCAATTCAATCCCGCAGGCTCTCTCTGTCAGTCTTATATACCAAAAGAAGAGGGTGTCTCGAACAAACTCCGTCTTCCCCCTATAATTCATTATCATTCGAGAAATTCATCACGTGTTACCAGCGTCACGTGACTTCCGCTGTCGTAACAGTATTTTCACTCTTTATGTGTGTGGCAAGCATAGCTACTGTTGATGAGGAAAAGCTACACAACAAGTTATCTGTTCTGTGCCCACCGTACGGATCGAACTCTGAGTTTAAAAGTTATATTATCCTAAGTTTATCACTGATTCGGTGGGGAGGGGTATTCTTAACTTCTCGTTATTAGTTTCAATTGGAAGTTGATAAGACCAAGTTTGTATGTGTTTTGTAATAGGAACCCTTCAGTGTTGTACTCATAACAACACAATAACATTATTCAGAGATTAATAGTTCTATTAAATTACTGAATTTCTGTAACTGACTTGCCCTTAAGTTATACGTTAATTCTAACATCTAGTTTTTGAAATTTCCCATACAAAAACTGTTTAACAAACAAAAATGCAAAAGCTGTCAGTATAATTTATCTTGGAGATAAATAAAATGAATATAACTGACGACATCAAATAAGTAAGTTTTTTTACGTGTAGAATTATCAGTATTTTTATCAATCATATTAAAATATCATATACTTAAATAAGAAGGAAGAATTTCGAAAACTATTAAATCTATGCACCGGACTCCAGTGGCTTAATGGTAAGTCTGAGGGCTTATAGCGCTAAAAAAACGTGTTCTTATACCCGCAATGAATAGAACACGTGTAGCCTATTGTGTAACTTTGTGCTTAACAAACAAAAACTATATACCATCATATTATGGTTCAATGTAATCTATTAATAGTTAACGGAAACTAAAATATTTATTACTATGTATTTATAAATACTGCTCAAAAAAAAAGAGTTTTTCCCCTTTGTAACAGGCGAAGTAAAGTTAGCCCGTAAAGTAACGATAAGTAGAATTTCACTGACTATTTACTATACTTTCATAAAACTACACATATTATTACATAAAAAACCGAAGTTAAGCGACTTTAAAGGTATTTTTGATGATACTGTTATTACTCAAACACGTCTAATAAATATCCACATGTAATAATTGATAATAAGTTGAAATAATATTTTCGATATTACATTTATTAGTACGAAGCTAGTCAAAGTAGTTGATATTATTTAAAAAACTTAAACATTATGTTGATAAAGACACTTTTTAACCTACTATTCTTTGGTTTATCCTTATATTCGTTATGATTCGTTGAGATTTGGTTCTCATAAAGGAAGTATTTTATACACTTTAGCTATAGAAGATTATATAATATATATCTGAGATTTTAGGAGTCATGTTTCTCTGTATTATTATTCATTGAATATCCTTAAGGTACATGATGTTTATGACGAGAACTTGGGAAATGTATGCACAGATTTTCATTATAATAATAAACTAGCCCTGTTTTTCTAGTATTTTACTCTAATACCAGCTTTCCATACATATAAGACTCTATAATTTACATTAGCTGGTTATTATTTGCCTCAAGTGAAAACAAATTATGGATTGAATTTTCTTAGTTATATTGGTGTAAAAACCTGATTAGAAATTGCATTTGAATAAACATATGAGTTTTCTTACTTTTTAACTATTTTAATAGTAGTTTTGTTTCATGTAATAGTTATAACATTTGAACGAACAACCACCTGTGATAACGTTTTTCTAGAATGTGGTACACTAGATGACTGTGTGGTCTTTCCGCCACACTCGTGCTATAAGATAATTATTTTATGTAACGTTCTCTCTCTTGTTATTACATGTGTATTCTGACAGTACAGATAGATATTATGAGTTCTGCATTTATATTGATTATGTACTCTTGTTATTTAAAATGCAGTTTTCTTAGTCATGTCACATATAATATACAACATAATTAAAGCGATTTAGACAGTGTATATATATCACAATATATCAATGATATAACTTCTATACACAAGTAAAAAAAACACATTAAGCTAAATAATATAGATCTCATAACGTTGAAGGCAAACAAAAATAGGAATAAGAGTGTATATAAACTCTTACACCACCAGATAGCTAGCTAAAATAAAAATACAGCAGACTCCCTTAATGTAACAACACTACGTTCCTTTGGCACACTATGACAACTACGATAATAATTAATAAAGCAGAAAGTTATTTTTAACTATCTCCAAGGTAACATTTAACATTATATTAAATGTTTGTAATTTTACTATAATGAACGTAGCGTGTATATTTGTATCCATCTATGTATGTGACCGAAGTAATAAATTCGCCACCTACTGAATGGCACCACAAACAAAAATCCACAAAAGCATTTCACACTTTGGGTATTCAAGATTCAGACAAAGAGAAAAATAACTACGATATGTTCAACAACCATTTCTTTATCACAGAATACAATTTTAACTAAAAGTACTCTCCTCACAACAAGAACACAACTTTCACTAGGCTGGTATGTGAAGGTTTGATTATATATTTATTGATATGATTTGTAAATATGGTACTTAAAAAATTGAATTCTTAAAAGATTTTATTTCATTAGATAAAGAATATCACTTTTAATGTATAACAACATTACAGTTTACATAAGCTCAGTCCGAACACTTTTCATGTGCATTACTTCCGAGAAAAATTCTTTTTTTTAGAAAAATGTTAACTTTTTCTACATTTTTTCAATGAAGTATGAATACTACGATTTGTAATCACAACCCAAAACTCCGTCATACGGGCGGCGTTTCTGCTTGTGTGTATAATTTATTAAAAACAAAAATTTATAGATCGTTATTGGTATTTTCTCCTATCAAGTAAAAAAAAAAAAGCATGTTTAAAAGGGCGTAGGGAATGTGCAATAAATGAAATCAAATCACTTATAACAAAATAGGGTGAATATTATTTGAAAAATCCCATTTCACCACAATCATTAAATGGACAAAGAGGGAGATGACAAGTAATACCAAAGTGCAAACGAGATTGGTAAAACCTACCGTTAAAAAGGATTTACTTCATGTAGGAACACACCTTCTATCAGATTTAACTTCTGTTTGTAACTTTTACGTGTGAAGTTTAGGTCTGCAGCGTTGCGTATTAGAATTTCAAATGGTCTGAAACCAAGCTAAATGATACTTTAAATTTAGTAGTTAAATTGTACTTTGGATTTAGTATTTAGATATATGCCGATATATAGTCAGTTTATAATATTTGCAAACAAGGTTGATATACATAGTTTTCTTTTATATAAACATGTTTTAATATACAAACAATAATACAATTTACAATAACAGATATTACAAATAGTTATTACAAA
>NW_013669368.1:12930-15218 GCF_000517525.1 Limulus polyphemus
AATAAATATATAATAACAACTCCGTTACAGCAGCCAGTTGTGGGAAAAAAACAGAAATTCTGTTGTGTCTTAACTTCGTTAATTTCCACAGCACTGAGTAACAATAACAACTTACTCTCATATTGACCATTCCAGACATTATATAAGAATTCGGTCCTGATTTATTACCAATTAATAACGATAATGTGAAGGCATGACACTATCATTTTTAACTCTGCTTGTAACTGTAAAGCCTGGTTAGAGTATTTAGAGAAATTTATAAATAACATAAGTACTCAGCAGATTAGAACTGTCATATCAGAAAATCCATTGTCTGGTATAATAAACGCGTGTGAAAAAAATCCCAATAGATTCGGGTGGCAATGTGGACTGGTATAATCAATGCCTGTGTGCTCAATCACAAAGATTAAGTTTAACTACACTAATCGTACGGCCAAAATTTTAAAATAAAGGATAGTTAAAGGCATTGTGGCGTAGAAAATATACTGTAAGCAGCCAATCAAAAACAAATTAAACAAAAGCTGTTGAACTAGATAAAGATGAAATGTTAATAAAACACCTGAACTTTAATTTTTAAAGAACTATTTGTTCATTCAAATGTGCCATATATGTGAGCCAGTACACACAGATACACTCTTCGCTCCTGTCATTTTAAAGCTCATGTTTCCAACAAACAAAAACATGCAGCAATTAGTGTCAAACACTAAAATAGACACACTTGCTATTATTGTGCCGAAATATATGGTGCAATGGCCATAGTTGGGGCGAATTTTTATGATTTTTACAGTTTAACCAATTAAAATTTTTACAATAAACTTTGGTTAGGTTTCCTGGGGCAGATGTTACCAAATCTCACCAACTATCATGAGTTTTACTGTAGTGATATTCACTTCTTTTTTGTTAGACACCTCCTGTAGAATTTAGAACTGCGGGGAAATGAGGTAGAAATATAAACTAAAGATATTGTATACAAAGTTTAATTCGTTATATTAAAATAACTTCAAGATAAAATAAGCAAGCCATGTGACAACCACAGCCGATATAAAGTTGTGATGGAATGGAATGTATCAGAAGTAGATTTTTACATTGATTGGTGTTTCATAGGTAGTGTGATGCCACCGAAAATTGACCATTTCATACAATCGGATCATAAATAGGTGTTCAGGTTGGTTATTTAGAATTTAAAACACAGGGAAACCCTTGTACCTAATGGTATTGAATAACAGAGGTATGTGGTTCAACCTGGGGCACCAGGATAAGTAACGTAGAATATACTTAAAATACATCACGTTTATATAAGATCTGTTGGATACAAAGTTATCGTTTGTTTTGTGTTTTTTTGTTTTTTGATATATTATGACTTAATATAAGTTAACAGAGTTATATGCTGACAAACAGAGTTAAAAACAATATTTGGTAATAAATTTGGTCTATTCTATATGAACACAGGAACTATGACTCTAGTTTTTCGCAATTATAACAATACAAATATCATCATAAACTAAATACAAAGTTTCTTTTCAAAGAAGTATCACAAAATGAAATAATACAAGAAAATATAATTACACATGTAATATAATCATAATGCTCTCCATAAGAAACAAAAACCAAAACTTTGTTTACGAAATTAAATATAAAGCAAATTAAAATTATGTGAATATGCACTTTATCCATAAACATTACTGTTGAGTGTTCAGAACAAGGCAGTGGCTTTGACAGAACTGGTGCCCATTCCTGTGCTATTGAACTATTTAATCACACTGCTACAGTATGGTTGTATCTAGATTTTGATTCCAGTTTTGCTAGAGCCTTTGATGTTCACCAGAATGTCGTCAATAAAGGTTAGCATAGCCTCTAGCTGAACTGTCAACGTGAGAGCTACACTGAAAGTGTCGATATTAGGAATAGCGAGAGTGATGATCCGTTAGACAGACCAGCATTGACTGCCTGCTTTGTAACTGATATTGTGTTTTAATATACTAAGATCGAGCATAACGTCGTTGATATAAATTATTCAGAATGATTTTCTTACTTAAATTGTTTTCTGTAGACTTGAAATGTTAAAAGAAGATTTTTTGGCACTCTACAGCCATGGACATGAATAACCTACAAATGCTCTCTATATAATGCATGCAAAATCCCTAAATTGACAGTCGAGTTGAAGTGCATTTCCCAAGAAATTAGAATAAAGGAATATATATATACACAGCGTGGTCACAAGTAAATAGACACCACCTTTCAGAAAAAAATAAAATTTTCAGTCATATTCACATGAATTGATATATCTA
>NW_013669368.1:16135-20937 GCF_000517525.1 Limulus polyphemus
AAATTTGCCGATGACTCATTCCACCATCTGCTTGACCAACTATCATTCCTCTAACAAAATCTGACAATTCGAGAGAACCTTGAGTTCTAGACATGTTGTAGCACAAGATAATTAGTGTGCGGACCATTTTCATTTGTATAGTGCTCTGTGAACACAAATTAGTTAGCATAAATCAGTTAAATGACGAAAAATTAGGTGTCTATTTACTTGTGACCACTCAGTGTATACATATATATATAAATGAGAATATGTATAGTTCAGTTGCTTCTGCGCATAATCAGGAAATAAAGAAAACTTTTCTAACTCTATCCAGATTTAGGTTAACGTTTATTTCTGACAGAGATATTTCCCTACGATCATTCCTCTATGAGTCAGTGGTAAGTTTACAGACTTACAACGCTAAAATACGGGGTTCGGTTCCTTATGGTGGACAAAGAGCAGACAAACCATTGTACAGCTTTGCGCTGAAACCTTATAAAGTTTTGTACCAGAGATTTCGCTATGATTCTTCAAAAATTCTCTTCTCCAATAGGTTCATAATTGAATTATATAAATGTCCTAACTTTTATTACGGTTAATCTTAATTAATTGTCGACTAATTCTTTTGATGGAAACAAGTGATTCGATTATTCAAATCTAATGAAGTGAAACTCTCGTGTTCAGATACATTGACAAACCCAAAAAAACTTTCAAATGACTATATACCATGTTAACAATCATTTTATTTACCCTTCTCCTAATTTTTCATAGAAAATTACAAATCAGGATTTTCGGCGTTCAAACCGCCATTTTTAAATTATTTATTGCACATATAAATAGCATGTAAGGTTTTTGTCTTTCGACATTCAACTTAGTTGAAAAGTTCTGATATTGAATAAAAGGCATCATTAGCAGTGTCTCCTCGGAAGCACAAGATATCTCTGAACGCTATTTTTACACACCTCTTATTTAAAATCCTCAAAATCAAAGAGTTTCCAAAACAGGTATATTCTTTATGCTTAATGGAATTGGAAAACTAAGCAATATGGACTTGCAACAAGTCGTGCCCTAGATGTGGTAACCAAACTGCGATGGCGAGAATCCACGAACACAGAGATCATTTGTAAATATCGTCCATCAACTATCAGTACACAACATAATAAAAAAGGAATGGTATATTTAAGTGTTTTACACTCACAAAAAATAAGCCTATCATTCTATAGGTATTTGAGGATCTTTGTCTGGAAGATCATTGCTTGTCTCAAGCAGCTAGAAAATAGAACGGATATTTCTACTATTAAGCATCAAGACATGCCGGTAAGTGTCTGTGGATTTCTTTGCGATCGGACTGTTGAATTTTGTATGTTTGTTTTGGGGATTTCGCGCAATGCTACTCGAGGGCTATCTGCGCTAGCCGTCCCTAATTTAGAATTGATAAACTAGAGAGAAAAGAGCTAGTCAACATCACCCACTGATAACTTTTGGACTACTCTTTTGCCAACGAAAAGCTGGATTGATCATCACATTATAACGCTTCCACGGCTAAAAGACGAGCATGTTCGGTGACAAGATTCAAATTTGCGACCTGCAGAGTGCTCTAACCACCAGATCATGTCAGGCCAAGATTATTGAAATAGGCGCTTGGAAAACTTCGTTTTCGTGCAATGCATATGTTATGGAAAGCCTACAGAGAAAAGTGGCGTGCTTTGAAATGTAAAGCCTTACGACGGAGCCTTTTGCAATGAAACTATCAAGATTAATGGTCGTCAGATAAACCATGACCAGACGCGACGACAGAGAATGTAATGACATGATAAAATCTCCAAAATAATTTTAATATAACGTACTTAATCTTCTCTTTTATCACGTTGTGACTAATGATTTCATTAGTATTGGTTACCTTCAAATGTGTCCCTATGGCTAACGATAGTCATTAAGTTTTTTATTATTATTATCCTAGGTTTGCCTCTTATTTGAGATATGATGTCAGGCAAACCTGGTGAAACGATGTGACAAAACAAACAAATATTTTAGTCTGAAATTATTACTCTGTTCAAGATAACGTAACTTGTCCTATATGTACATATAGATTCATACCCAGGAGCACGCTATTGAAACTTTAACCAATTTATATTTTAAAAAAACAACAAAAACAATTTATCAAAGATTTGTTTATGAAGAGGACAAGGACTTGTTTGTTTGCTTTTAATTCTTTCCTGTGATAATATTTGTTATAAAATTAAACTATTTCCAAGTATATTAAGCTCATCTCAGTTTCACAAGACTGAGGCCACATAAAGTTAAAACTGTCTACATGGTTGAATTCTAAGAACTTATGAGTGAAAGTAGAATATGTTACAATGTGTCAGGCACACTACATCTGCCAAAACCAGTGCTAACGAGACCTTTTGCTCAATAGCAGAACTCATCAGGCCGGATGAAACACGGAAGACATAGCAGTGGTCCAGGCACTATTTTATTTATGTCCTCAACTTTCATGAACAACAATTATTATGGTGTGAACTAAATTAAGTAAGTGAAGTGTTTTATTTCAATCAGTTACAAGTCAGAATTATGTAGTAAGGATTAAAAACACATTAGTTATTTATTTATTTCATTTTAAAATGGATTATTTATTCATTTGTTATTGTTATATGTTGAATTAATTTTTCCTATTACTTAGAAGAACTGGCAAGCGACCCAGAAGAACTGGCGAGCGACCCAGCAAACTAGTTTCTTTTTCCCGGAGTATGTCGAACAACCACAGTGTCAATTGGAAAAACTACACTAGTAATTCTAAGAACTTATTAATGAAAGCGAAATAGAATGTGCTATAATATCTCAACCACACTAACTATCATATCAGGTACCGACGAGGCCTTTCGCCATAGTTCCAAGGCTCATCTAGCCGACAGACATAGTAGAGGTTCCAGCGCTATTTATATAACCAGCTTTCATGAACAACGATTGTTACTGCGTCAACTGTACTAAGTAAATAAACTATTCTTATTATCAGTTTTACTTATACTAATATTTATCTGTATTATCAGCCAATAGCTAACTGTATCTATTGGTATCGCCATCTGCTAAGACTATTTTGAACTAATAAGTTAACAAACGATAACGCTACGAAATGTATGAAAGTTCTACTATTTGTCTGGGGTTTTTCTTAATTAAAAAGTAACGATACATTTTAAGCATTCAATAGAATCCTCCAATTTTATTTTCTTCAAATCTGTTAATTTACCGCATAATTTAATATCAATTTACGTATAATATTCCGTGTAACTGCTTATGTCTCTAAAATGTAAGGTTATAAATCTGAAAAACGTGAATATATAATGAAATCAAATTAATTTATTATTGCGAGTCCTTTTTAGTCATTGCCTCATCGATCGTTCGATTTGAAGTAATAATTCCAATGTATGATACGAACGAAGCTATCAATGAAATAAGTAAATCATTATTGTTGTTGCATAATACCATTTGTTTTGAAATATCTTTTTTAGATCATTGGTGTTATCATACATTTCACTAACCATGAGTTCTTTGTACGCAAACTTGCGTGATTTCCCTCTTTCTGTTTTCGACATGAAGTTGGATATTTCGAAAATTTTAACCAAATTACTCAACATTAGAAATTTTAAAATAATTTAAGTTGCTCAATATTATTTAAGTACAAACACTTAAAGAGTGGGATTCATGACGAGATTACTTATTTCTTTCATAACACAATATTTTTCTTTATTGGTACACCGAAGAACCAACAAACTTCAAACTTTTTCATAGATCTGAAAAGCTTCTTGTTCGCATAGAACATCTACTACTACTGTAAATATATAAACGTATGTATAAGGAGGAAGAGAGAGGAATTTGATTATCATAATATGTGCTAAAGAGTGTTGAATGATAATTATGAAACTTTCGTTTGTTGAGCAAAGCGCAATTGAACAGAAATAAATATCGATATTCTTTCATTCAGAAATTCTTGAAATGTAAAGACAAACTGCTGAGATACTGGTAAGTTTAATAATTTTTAAGTTCGTAATAACATATACAACCTCTATTTTACATTCTTGATAACATATACATCCTCCATTTTAAGTTATTGATAACATATACATCCTCCATTTTAAATTCTTGATAACATATATATCCACCATTTTAAGTTCTTGATAGCATATACATCCTCTATTTTAAGTTATTGATAACATATACAACCTCTATTTTAAGTTATTAATAACATATACAACCTCTATTTTACATTCTTGATAACATATACATCCTCCATTTTAAGTTATTGATAACATATACATCCTCCATTTTAAATTCTTGATAACATATATATCCTCCATTTTAAGTTATTGGTAACATATACATCCTCTATTTTAAGTTATTGATAACATATACATCCTCTATTTTAAGTTATTGATAACATATACATCCTCTATTTTACATTCTTGATTAACATATACAACCTCTATTTTAAATTATTGATAACATATACATCCTCCATTTTAAATTCTTAATAACATATATATCATCCATTTTAAGTTATTGATAACATATACATCCTCTATTTTAAGTTATTAATAACATATACATCCTCTATTTTAAATTCTTGATAACATATACATTCTCTATTTTAAATTTAAATTTAAACAGTAATCTAGAAAAAATATTATATATTCATCCAAGACACTTTCGAGGCCCGGCATGGCCAGGTGGTTAAGGCGCTCGACTCGCAATCTGAGTGTCGCGGGTTCGAATCCCCGTCCCACCAAACATGTTCGCCATTTAAGCAGTGGGGGCGTTATATTGTG
>NW_013669368.1:21560-31921 GCF_000517525.1 Limulus polyphemus
GAAGATATCCCTTGTGTAGCTTTGCGCGAAATTCAAAAACAAACAAACCCTTTCGAAAGCACAATAGCTATAGGGTTTTGTATTTTTGTGTTAATTATTTTTTTTAATCCTATGTGTTTTCCTAACATCATCAATATATTTATTTGATTTGATTTGTTTTTTTTATACTTAGTTAAGGTTCTTGTGAAGTTACTTTAATCATCACCCGAAACTAAAGTTACATAGTGTTGATCCAAGTACTCACTTGCCAAGCTTCCATAGTATCTGTCCTCTGGGGTGTGGATAATCATATCCTACGAAAGGGACGATTTAGAAATATGCACAAAGTATTATGAGTTGGAAATTAAGTTTCCTTTGAATAATGAGATTGGTCAATGACATAGGTAACCTGGGATTGTGTGAACCATACTAGAACTTTGCTCTGAATTGAGAATGTGATACAGACACAATCTTATCTGTTTTCATTTAGTGAAGAAGTGCTTTAGTATTGCTTCAGCAGCCATAGAGTTTGAATTATACTAGAGAAGACTGCTGATGTTGAATAAAACGCCAAACACCGTGTGTATAAATAAATATTTTATTTCTTTGTTTCATAGTTGAATATTTCCTTTGTTGTCTTTGCATATTTTGTTCCTCGACAAACAAATTTTTCAAAACTTCTTGCATTCTGATAATTAATACTTATATGTTGTTTACAATTTTACCTGTTAATGACGTAGATCAAGCTAGAATGTTATAAAATGCTAACGTGTCCAAAGAATTGTTTTACAGAGGTTTTTGTGAACGGGCTACTTTATTGTAATTTACTCATTGTTCACTCTCCACTTTATAAACTGTAATTATGGAAAATTGTTTAGTAATAACACATAGTACTTATAGTGTAAAAGAAAAAGTTGTAGTTGAAGTGAGGTTAATACCCAAGAGTACAACTTAGATTAGAAATGGCCCTCTACTGGCACAAATGTTCTCACCAGTTATAATGAGAGCTATTTCCATGTTTATGGGTTTGTTTTCAAGGCTGAGACAGTTAAGGCAGTTAAGGAAACTCCCAGTTTCACTTAGGGGATAAAGAATGGATCACGATGGAGATTGCTAATCTGGGCTCCCTACGACCAACTGGGGTGGTCTATGTAGGATACCTAAGTGTATAATATAGACTAGTCCAAGCATCATCAAACACTGATGAAGGTTGCCTGTAAATCAGAAGAGAGGTGAAGAGCATATGTTGGACTAAATCTGTCAAAAATAGCTGTTACATTATTGCCTTGTGAAGCAGCCAACATCTCAGGATAATCCTGCAGACACTTGGGATAGAAAAGTGCTGTTTTGACGAGCAATTCAAACTAACAATGTCCTAACATTACATATAGCAGCTGAGGTAAGTCCAGAATGTAATGTTCATGTGTATGTCTATGCATCACAGCAGTCTGTTGTTGATCTAGCTCAAGAACACTAAACTTAGTATGATTTGAGCGTCTCCAGATTTTTGTAAGAATAGATTCTGACAGCAGGAACCTGGATGCACTACTATTTCACAGTAGTGGTGATATAATGATGGTTAACCTGCCTATATTTAAAGGAAAGTGAGAGAGAACACAGACCATTTTCTCAAATGTTTTACACAAGTTGTCTCCTGGAACTATTGGACTCAAGGATAAGCAGTGCTATACCTGGAATTATATTTAACACAAAGATAAAAAAAACTATAATCCAAGCACTTTCGAAAGGTGGATCTTTCTTCTTCAAGGGAAAATAACTGATCTAAAATCATAATCCCCTATCTAATACTTAAAGTTTGGTTAATAAAGAGAGTACATTCGTCCAGCATATACAATAATAAGTATTTATAATATTTAAGTATAATATTTAAATAAGTAACAAAATGACAAATCTGTGCACATAAATTCTGTCCTTCAGAATTTGATAAAACAGTGAGAACCTTATCAGTTGTCATATCAATACCATGATAATCAAATCGATACGTAAACAAAATAGAAGGAGGATATTAACAAACACAACGCGAATTGTACGATCCCTTACATCTAGGAGAAAATCTTGTTCAGTTTTGCTATGTGCAGCTACACTAATGACTGGGATCTACTGTTTAAATTCCTCCCATTCTGTCGAAGAAAAAGTTATAATTTCTTTGGTTGGATACAGTTTTTAGGCTTACGTTAGAAAAGTAGATATCATAAAGTAAAAAGTATGATTTAAAAGTCAGTAATCGGTCATAGGCAACTTATTTTTCATGTTATGAGAAAAATGGGTTGATGATTTAGGTGAGGGAGAGTAAAACATAATGCATCATACAGTCGTTTCAGATTTACAGCTAAGTGAAAGAATAACCGTTTTGAAAGGCAAAAATAAACGTAAATAGAATTTCTGAATTATGAACAAATAATTAAACTAATATTGATATGTTTGAATTATTTATTCATTATAAAGTGTACTAATCATCTACTATTTTGAATTTATGTAAAGTTTGAATTTACTTTCAAAGCTAGTGATAATTTCTTCTGTTAGTTTTAAGCAATAGATAGTCAATTTGGTAATGATATCTCAAGTGCATTATACGTTTTGTAGAGTTTCTAAAGAAAGAAACGTTCTATGATCATATTAGCTTTAATCACTTTGAGCAACGTCCCTTATGTTTTGTTGACTAAGCACATGCTAGAACATTTGGGTATACCGTAGTTATTATTATATTGGGCTGAGGTATTGTTATCATTGTATTATTATTATTTGTGTTTTGTTTTGTTAGGATTAGTTGTAATATATTGCACTAGGTGCCGCTGAAGATATAAAGTAAGTTTTGAAGTGGAAGAATGGTAGTTGATGAATATCGAGTGCAAATCATGAATGGTTGGAGGGGTTAGTAAAGAAAATGAAAAAGAAAAGTCATAAATGGTTGTACGAGGATAGTTAATTTCGTCACAGTTTACAGTTGTATGAATTTAAAAGAATTTTGAACCCAGGATCGTTTGCTGCTATTATTTTATCTTTTTTACCGTATTGGACTCTTTCGAGTTGGCAAGCACGCCTAGTATTACTAGTAATGATAGATAGACATTTAGTAGAGAGAGATGTTGAGGCCAGTTCACAGTAATCAATAAAAGACGTTTATTCTTTATGATATAGTTTTTTCCTTACGTTTATTCTTTATGTTATAGTTTTTTCCTTACGTTTATTCTTTATGGTATAGTTTTTTCCTTACGTTTATTCTTTATGGTTATAGTTTTTTCCTTACGCTATTCTTTATGTTATAGTTTTTCCTTACGTTTATTCTTTATGTTATAATTTTTTCCTTACGTTTATTCTTTATGTTATAGTTTTTTCCTTACGTTTATTCTTTATGTTATAGTTTTTCCTTACGTTTATTCTTTATTGTATAGTTTTATATTATTTTATAATTATTTTATTTTTCGTGTTTCAAAATGCAACTTAAAATCTTTATTTGTTGGTTGCTCTAGTAAATCTTTCTGCGTGTATCTTAATTTCATTTCTTTATTCATTAAAAATTCAGTACGCAACAATACTAAGAAACTGGCGTCATATTTTCAAATAAGGATTAATCCAGGGATAGTTTTCTGAATAAAATGACTTTGTTTAAATAATTAATAGATTAAGCAATGATTGCACATACTACCTCATCTGATGAAAACGTTTTTCACTTTTAATAGTTACAATACACATCAGCATTAATCTACTGTCTGATCTTTCTTTCAAGTTTTCTATGTATAGATTAATCTAAAGAGCTGATTTAAGATCAGGATTCCCTATCTAATACTTGAAGTTTTGTGAATAAGTGTATCAGTATGTGCGACAATAGTCTTACTTAAAGTTCGTGATTTTACTTGCACACTTTAATGTTAGCATATCTATATAGAGACTTATATCAGATAGATAAACACCTTTTGTAAAAATGTAGATAATCAGTTCATGGAGTTTAATTGAGGAGATAGTATAGAATAATTCTATGCTAACTAAAATATACGTATTGTACGTGTCTCGTCAGATCTTCAGAAATTAAATGTTATGAAAACACATTTAGTGTTTTGTATCATTATGTAAAGTAAAAGAACCAATAAACTGTATTTACTGATTTTTCAAATTCAATGACATGAAAAGTTGATCATTGCTAGTAAGTTAAGGTATAATGAACGTTAAATTTATAATCTACTATTTTTGAATTTATGTTGCAAATATTATGTAATTTGAACAAGTTATTTTCAATTATTAAGTATAATGTAAATATGTTTAAGATTTATATCTTACTAATATACGTATAATTGTGAATAGCAACATATACTGCGTATTATAACTGATTTGTTCAACTTTTCTTTTCTGCCATATTGCACTTTTAATTCTATCAACTCCCTATCTTAGTCAAATGTGGACATACCATTAACTGTGAAGCAAACTAAATATGCAACAGGGTTGAAGTGTCCACACCATTTGGATATTGCATGTGTTGACCTTTTTATCGTTTACGTTCAATGTTAACAATTCTCGGATAGAAGTGGAAAGAACACTTAAATGTAGTAGTCCATGAGCCAGAACCTTAAAATTGAGAGTTGACTACCAAACAGAAGAACAAAATGTCACTATGCTTTTTAGTTAACCATGTATCTGAAGTGTCTGAAAATACGTGATGGACATTTAAGATCCATAGCTAAAGGACTTTTGGCAGGCATTTTTCAAGGTGTCTGCCAATTTATTAAAATCGCCAAAATGCAAGTTATTTTGCATCTGGGCAACCAAATCCAAGGTATCCTTGACAAAATGTATTTTAAATTTGGTTAGACTTGCAGCAATGTTTCTCTGTGAGAATTGAGTAACAAAAGCCCAGAACTAGATGTCCAGTATTTCCATCAGTGGGACATCCAATTTTTCTAAGATATCCACATAGCCTATATTGAATGGGATTAAAATCAATAGGCTTGTTTATACTAACTATCATGATGGTTGGTTAAGGCACTCCGGACTTTCTGCAGTGAAAAGAAAATCCTAGATAGCCACCTGACATTCTTTGTGGATTTCGGACCGGGTTCAAAATCACTAGACTTCTTCGCACTGGATTATCAATTGTCTATACTACCTTTCGCGAAGATTTGTCGAGGAGTTTCAGACATATCACGGTAACAACGAAATCCAATATGGCCACCTGGCAGTCATATTGGATGTCGAACCAGGCTCAAGATCAACAAGCTTCTTTTCACAGACCCATGCAATGTCCGTGTCAAGTTTTCTGATGATCAGATATAGCTATCACAGTGAAAATGGAGAAAGAAAAAGATACAAAAATTAATGACTAAGACATAAGACCATCCAATCTCAGAGACTGGAGGCCTATTTATAAAAAAATTCAAAATTAAAAACGTGTTTAATTAAACTGTATCACATTTTCCTTCAGCATAAACTTTATTCTCTGACATTTGTTTGTGGCACGTCAGTTTCTGGACTGTATGCTAAGTACAAAAATCATCACAATACTAACAAAATTGATAGAGTTAACCAATGAATAGGTGCAGGCTGTGATGGATGGTACCTAAAAAAGAGGATAGCTGCATGGATGATAGCTGTATGAAGTGTTTACTCATCGTCTCTATCTGACAAATCTTGTACATCTTCACTAACTTCTTGATCGTTCGCCATATTGGCACAGGTAAGTAGTTTGCACACCTCTATGCATTTCAGATCATTTATAATGCATGTGCAATCAGTAGGTCGACAAGATCAAGCACACTTGCATAATAGCAGACTAAGGATGTTATCTGGAGCTGGGCAATCTGTCATCCACTGCCCAACAAGATTGCTGCTGAGATCTTTTGCCCACCTATGTTCTGCACTAGGAATAGGAATATCTGGGGAGTTTATCAGACTTCGTCGCCAAATAGCAGACTGGTAATTTGCACGACGCTTGTATTGCAGCAAACAGTCATCACATGATGGGAGTTGTCCAGATTCGATTTCACCCCTTTTGCTATGGAACATTTGGTATTGAACCTCATTGACCTCAAGTATTTTGCTGTTATTAAAATATAGTTGACAAATCAACTCTTGAACCATACTGAATATTTCGTCTGGAAGGTCGAAATCTTGCTGAGTGAGACAAATGTTTACAAGAACTATGGATCCCGTATCATTAGTTTCAATGCTTTCAGATTCCCTTTTCCAGCAAACGAGCTAACCGTGTCACACTCAGTATGCAAACATTGCTTCCCAATGCGTTAGCTAGTTTTGTGATGTCAACAAGCCTCGCAGATGATTTTGAACCCCGTCTCAAAAAGATCCTGCTGTTGATACTCATCACTAGGCAAATAATGAAGACATCAGTGTCATATGTCACAATAACTAGATTTGGGAAGTTCTCAGCAGCGTGCTTGACATACAACAGAAGACACGTGTCCACCTCTTCTTATCAAGATATCAGCGCGTCAATCCCTTTCCATTAAATGTTTGTGAAAGAAACATACCACTTATATAAAATCTTATGCAAAACGAAAAATGTAACCGTGAATTCTCGCAACACTTAATAACATACTACATTAGTTGCACAATTATTACTCTGAATATAGCAAAAGTCATGAGCTACGGTGTTCTAGACATGAATGCAACAGTTGTACATTTCTGTTTTGGAGTATTTTTCCTAGCATCCTCCTTAATATTTCAAGATAATTCATTGAACTTACTTGTGCATATTGTACATTGACATTAACATTACTTGATATTCCACGTGAGTCGGTATGATTTGCTTTGGCAGGTCTCAATGCTTGTGTATTACATTGCCTGGTTTAAGAATATATACATGATATATATTCTTCAAGTCAAAAATTGGTGATATAAAGGCTGATTTGGATACATATTATGCAAAGCTACCGGAAGGCAAGTAAAATATCTCTGGACACGTGAAGTTGGAACACGTGAGTATATATATATATATATATATCAGCAGCAAAGCGAATTGGGCTACTTGTTTACTGCAAAATGAAAATATGATAATGAAAATCACACAGAGCAGCATTTATCATGTTTATGGGTTTAATATTTGTACATATATCCAACTAAACATAAAGTAGAGAGCAGAAAGAACAATAAACATCATGTTCAAGTAACTATACGCATGATATAACAGCTTATGTTTTATGTTGAAAATTGTGCAGAATTTAAGAGCCAACTCATAAAATATAGTTGTAAATAATGACACAATTTCCACAAGCCACAACTGATTTTAGATACATTTTGTCAGAGTTTGTTA
Organism: Limulus polyphemus; assembly: GCF_000517525.1. Classification (NCBI taxonomy): domain Eukaryota; kingdom Metazoa; phylum Arthropoda; class Merostomata; order Xiphosura; family Limulidae; genus Limulus; species Limulus polyphemus. Next base: position 28,819 of record NW_013669368.1, read on the forward strand.
AGATTTCTTTTGATTTAGATGCCCGCATGCAAACTAACATGTATTTTTGATGATTTATAATGAATTGATGGTCATATTTACAAATGGCTGACAAAAAGTAATTTAGCTATGGATCTCAAAAGCCCATCACATTTTTTTAGATACTACACACACACAATGCTAACTAAAAACCAAGGATGTCTACCTACCTACAGCAATATCTCTATTTGTTGAGGTAGGTTTTTGAAGGCTGCTGTGAACTAGGTAGTTTCCCATATTGATATCGTGACAGTAAGACATTATGGGGGTCTTGGAAAAATATATTTAGTGGTGTCAGATTCCTTCAAAACTAAAGGAGCACTCAGTATAGACCTCCGCCACGCAGCGTTGATCATATATTAAATGTGTCCATATGCCCTTCGTTATCAACGGATACTGATAATGTTTGGCAAGTCAATTAGGAATAATATTCTACACATTTTTAACTGAGTTATAGAGCAATAATTGTTTGAAAAAATTCGGTCGTTAACAAATAACGATTTTTTTCGTGATCTTGCTCCTAAATAAACTAAATACTTCTAAGTTCGGTCATAGTCCAAATGTATGCCACTTTTCGTTCAAATTCATTTAGCCGTTTTCGAGAAATCCTGCTGACACACAAACACACAGAAGTGAAAATATGACCTTCGGTGGCGGAAGTAATAATATTTTTAACCTCTTTGTTGTTTGTGTGGTAAGTGAAGATAAGAGGTGGTCTGACACAGGAGAGTTTGTGTCCATGAAAGATGAAGTGGTGTTGTGGTCTTGATTTACAACAGAGTTGTGAGCTCTTTTCAGGTGTTGTTGCGAGTAGCCATGATCATGGAAAAAAGATTCCAATTTTAATTGTTTGTTTGTTGTTTGAATTTCGCGCAAAGCTACACGAGGGCAATCTGCTCTAGCCGTCCCTAATGTAGCAGTGTAAGACTAGAGGGAAGGCAGCTATGACATTTTAGCCTTATCAGATTTGTATTCAGTATACATGTAGATACAACTTAAATTCCTATTTATTCTGCCACTACTAACAGCATATCGCTCAGATGACTTAAGAGACAAATCAAATGAAACACTCGGATAGTTTTCTTCCATAACAAGGTTAAAGCTATTCTCATAATTCAAATTGTGATATCCCACATGCATTACATTGCATTCATTATAATTAAAAGCCTTCTGCCATTTATTCACCAAGCAATCCAAGTCTTTTTGTAAAGCAGCAGAATTATCCTCACAGCCAACAAAACTATAGCATACTTAAATTACCTATTGGTCACTCCTTCATCTATGTCATTGATTTTAATCAAAATAGAGCAAAGGCCCTAACATTGTCACCAGTGGAGTATCTCAGGATCATTAATCCAGTTTGACTAAACTTCATTTATAACAACCCTTTGCTTTCTTCCATCTAGTCGGTTCGCTATCTAATGGGCCAACTTATCGATCATATCACCAGAGATAACGTTTTAATGAGCCTTTTATGTGATACCTTGTCAAATGCTTTCTGAAAATCCAGATACACCAAATCTACAGTAGTACTCTCATCTATTTAAGGAGTAACCTCTTTCGAAAATGTAAAAAGAATAGTAAGGCAAGATTTTCCTCTAGTGAAACCATGCTGGCTATCAAATAAAATTGTAAACTGTGTTTAAGTGACTTTGTGAAGCATATTTTTTCAGACTTTTCAAAACCTTTTCCCACCACTGATGTAAGACTAATAGTCCTATAATTACTTGGACATTTTTTATCACCTCTTGAAAAATAGGAGTAGCAATAACTAATTTTCAACCTTCTGGCACCTGCCCAATATTCAAGAACTAGTAGCAAAAAATAGTAGCAAGAGGCTCACATATCCATTCCTAAATGTCTTTGAAAATTCTTAGGTGAATATCATGTGGCTCAGAAGCTTTATCGTTCTTTAAACTTCTCAGTTTTTTTAAAAGGCTCAGAATTAATGGAATCATCTTGTGCAGTTTTTTTCCATCTAATAACCATTCAGGATGAGGAATATTTATTAAGTTTTCAATAGCAAAAAATGAAGAAAAAGTATAATTTATTAACTCAGTCATCCCATAATCATCAGGTTTTAGTCTTCATCTATCATAACTCAAAAGCCCTACTCCAATCCTTACATTGTGCTTATCCTTAATGTCTTTGAGGAAATCCTTCCTGTTCATTTTTACATTTTCAGCAAACCTTTTTTCATATACTTTTTTACTTCCTAATTTCCTATTCGACCAACTCTTTTGATCTTCTATAATCCTCCAAATTTTCCATCATTGTAGCTAACTTAAACTTATATTTATAATGTATTTCTTTAATATTATCTTTTAAACTTTTTGTAAACCAACCTGGTTTTTCACTTGCAACAACCCTTCTTTTTCTATGAAGAATACGCCTATCTTGAATATCTAAGAATTTGTTTCCAAACTTTTACCACACTTATCTCTGACTAACTCATTTGTCCAATTCCAAGTAGGTGATTCTTATTTCATATTTTCAAAATTTACTTTAATTTAAAAGTTGGAATCAAACGCTTGTTATTCCTTATCTCCATATGCAGCAAAACATCAAACCTAATTCGATGACGAGGAACCAACTTTGAGACTAATAATACTTGGAGACGGCTTGAATGGATAATGAAGAAAAACTTTAATATAAGTTTCACATAACAGCAAATGTACAAACCAAAATTCACCGCAAAAACACACACACTGGTCTCTACATCCCCTGGAATTCCGCTCATGACACCACACAAAAATCAATACACTTAAAAACCTCATAAACACAGCCACAAGACTCTGTTCAACGGACTACATAAATGAATAAATTAATCACATAAAGCATTCCTTCATTCACATCAATAAATTTCCACCAGCTATTGTTGAAAAACTATCCAACATTCTCCACAATAAAACTCAACTCACGAACAGAATTGACACTAACAAATCCAACAAAAGTACATTACACTGCAGTTTACCTTTTGTTCCTGAAACCAGCTCAAGAATTATCCACATTTGGACAAAACTAGCCATTAAACACAATATTCCTGTCAACGTCAAATTTTCACAAAAACCTGGCCCTAAATTAA
>NW_013669368.1:32161-33622 GCF_000517525.1 Limulus polyphemus
GTCATTTTAAACAAAGAACCCAACATAAACAAACGAAAAATCAAGAAACCCATCTTAATTGAACAAAACAACCTTACTCTAAACCAACAACCTTGTCGAATCGTTGTACATTTGCTGTTATGTTAAACTTATATTAACGTTTTTCTTCATTACTCATTCAAGCCGTCTCCTAGCATTATCAAACCTAATTGAGCAATTATCTTTTGCACCCAGATATTTTCCAATCTCTACCCTATCAACCATTTCTTTATTAGAAGTTAATAATAAAACTAAAATAACATTGTTCCTAGTAGGTTCCCTAATTAATTGCTAAAGAAAACCACCCTGAACAGTTTCTAAAACCCCTGATGTGACTCTAATATTTCCCAATCTATACGCCTGAAATAAAAATTTCTCATAATTATAACATCAATAATAGTTGAATTGTTTATCTCACTGAGAAGTTTCTCATAAATATCATCACTTTCATCTCCTCATCTGTAATAAATTCCAAATAAAATCCTTCTCTTTTTCTGGTCATTAACAGAAAACCAAATTATATTGCTCTTAGCTTGAAGCTTATCAAGTTGAACAGATCATATCTCACATTTTACATATAAAGCCAATCCTCTCCCTCTTTGTATTACTCTATCCCTGTTAAACAACCTATAACCCTCTGTTTCAAAGACATTAATGCTATCAAAATTATCTATATTTAGACAGGTTTCAGTTATTCCCATTATATCAAAATCCTTTGTTCCTACCACTACGCTTAATTCACCAGTTTTATTTTCTATACTTCTCGCATTACAATAGCAACAATTTAGCTTACCATTAAAACTAACTTTGTAATTTGTTCCCGAAACTATACTCCTCTCTACATCTTATTTTTGTCTTCATTATTCGGTGTCTATTTCCTGGCAGTGTCTTTTCAGCACTGGGATCTGCTTAAGCAATGGGCTTGCGAGATAGCAAATGCTAACTTACATTCTACATAATCACTTCTATTTTGAGTAAATATATATGTGTGCATGATGAAACTGACACCAGCTTCCCTAATAATGATGTGCAGATACTATTAATGTAGCAGAAGAGTTTGTACTCTCGTGATCGACTCTGTGGATTAATACCTGCCAGCAGCTTCACTAAGAGAGAGAGAGAGAGTCACGAGATAGTTATTGAAGGATATTAATTTTGCTGTTTGTCACTCGATATCGTTATTGATATTGAAAGGAATTGTTTGAATATTGTAATTGCAGTAATTTTTGGGGGATTAGGTTTTTCTATCTGGTTAATTTTCCTGGTTCCATTATTATTGGTTTATTAATATTTATGAAACTTATATATTAATATTGTTGTGAAGTCTTGGCCAGGCATTTCTTTATTAACTGTGTTGAATTTATTTCTAAGTCTTGTAATTGTGAATAAATTGTGTTTTTGTTGTTGAACCCTGATTGCAGCAGCGTATTCATTTAAACCATT
>NW_013669368.1:34359-38635 GCF_000517525.1 Limulus polyphemus
TGAAGGATTCATAACTCTGCAAATTAACAAAAAGGATTAAGCAACACCAGAAAGGTAGGAACTAATCACCTGTTAACTAATGATGAAAGAGGCTGGCCATGACTGAAACATGGCTTCATACTTCAAATTATAATGCAAGGTTAACCAAATTCTAATTGGTAAAAAGTTCAGCCTAGTGCATAGGTTAAAATGTTGATAATATGTGATTATGACCATGGACTATGATATCACGTACTGGTCAAGTAACACATCTGTAGGCTTAATTTGTACTCACCCGCCCACCTCCCACGGAACATTTGTTCAGAGAACCTGATGTCTTTCTGATCCTTGGGCTTCCACTTCACTAGATTGTACTGTCCTATGTTGTCCTTACAAGACAACAGGAATACACACTCCACACTCTCCAACCTAACCTCATCCCTCTCATACCATCTTGTTGTCATACAAACAGTGCTCAGTTCCAATAGGAAAGAATAGGGTTCGGGAATGAAACAGATTCCTACACAGTTGAGCTGACTTGAGAGAGACAGTGCTAACCTCACCTCTGACTGTTAGTCTTTGCCAATACCTTCATTGCCTTTCAATGGAGACTTTCTTTCATTTACAAATTATGCAAAAGTTATTGTGCAACTTACAAGGTTTCGCCACACAGGTGGTACCTTCCAATTCTTCCTATTGCACACATGGCTGAATTTTTATGCTTCAAAATATTTTGTAAGGGAACAAAATAAATTGTCTGCTTATGATATATTTCAATTAGCATGATAATGTTCCTATCATAACCATATAAATCACTGGACAGCACATGGATATGTTTTATTATTATATCTACATCATTATCTGTAATTTTCTGTTACAATCACTCTAACACCTGTTTGTTACAACTGTACTGAGCTCACACTTTGGTTTTTCTTTTTATCTCGATTAACTTCATTTAGATTGTACGTTTCCTATCAGGAATTGATTCATACAAATGTAAAAATAGCATTACTATTTTGTTACTATAATCAATACACATATATTTAGAAATAGGTATTTTTGTCTTACTGGGAATATATTACTTTCTTCCTTCACATCTTTTGGCTAATTTGTTCACTTATACACCTCCCAGTTTTCGTTTTTTGTTGAACTTTTGTCTTTCATATTAATTTCTCAAATCCATGCTTAACAGATCCATTTTTTCACTTATATCGGATTATAATGTTTCATAATCATAAAGGGTCTGGCAACTCACCCCAATCATTTTCTAATCACCTAATTCCTTAGAAACTGATCAAACGTCACTAGCTTTTCACCTCTCTTAACCCCAACTGTTGTTTCTTACACCCCATATCATAATACTTTCACATATTAGTGATAATTTCACTTACTCATTAATATTTGAATTTGATAAAGCCAACATATTTTCTGAACTATGCTTATGAGAAGCACTAGGTAGAATTGTTTTCCTGGGAAAATCAGGTTATACTGTGATTTATCTAACTAGTTATAGTATGAATCTCTTTATTATTTTAATCTCTTCCACAAAATATTTACCATCTCTAAACATTTTAATGTCAAAATTAGAACATCTTAATATTAATGAAAATGATATGTACACTGCATTTCCCAACAATACTTTCCAAGTCAATTATTGCAGTTAACCCCATATTCATCAATTCTTAACATGGAGATCAAATCCCTTATCTTCATGCCCTCACTGTCTTCTTTTTTCTTATTCTGTTCTTGTTTATTACTTGCAATCTTTGTGTGATTGATTCATTTGTGTCAATTTGTTTTTAAATAAGTAAGAAGGACTTTGGGTAATATATTTAACAGGCACGTGGAGTCTTACACAAGAATTTTTTTACATGTGTATATTGCCATATACATATGCCACCTTTACACTTTATCAAATACTCTAATAGTCTGTACAATTTCCTCTTACTACTGCATAAACCAGTTTGATAACGTCTGAGTTACCTCAATAGCGACAGTAGTATCATCAAGGGGTGTCAAACTCTATTCAGACTTTGTGAAGTAAAGAATCACTGGTACAATTTAGACAAATTAATATATTTTAACTAAATGTCTAGTTGCCAGTATTAGAATTCGCGCTGTTAATACTATACTCTATTACTCAACCAAAGAAATCCTGGATTACCATGTAGACTCTACATCAGACACATTTCCCAGAGAAATCAGTGAAAAATTTAGTTAGTACCAGGTGGCTTGTTCTGCAGAGTTTTTACCAGTCAGCCAAATTATCAGAGTGATTATCTTGAAACATCGGACAATGTTTCAAAAAAGCAAATTCACTGATTAACTTGAAAAGCAAGAGGTCACAGCACCTTTTCTATCACTGATGGCCTGATGGCTAGGGTGCTCTACTTACAATCTGAAGATTGTGGGTTCGAATTCCTTTCACCAAACATGCTCGCCCTTTTAGCCATGGAGGCATTATAAGGTGACAGTCAATACCACTATTCATTTGTAAAGGGTAGCTACCTTACCTCTATTTTATCACTATTAAATTAGGGATGGCTGGTGCAGATAGCCCTAGAGAAGCTTTGCACAAATTCAAAGTAATACCAAACGATAATCTATCACTGACTTCTCAGTCACATTATCGTCCTAACTGCAGTGGTGATTTTAGGTTTTTAACTGGGTGTCAAACAGTTAGTTGGGTGTAAGATGAGGTGTGTCAGAAGAGGCTCAAATGTTATTATGTACAAAATATAGGGTTTTTGCCTTTAAGAAGTTTCTGTTCATTCCTTTTTAATTACAAAAAAGCCTTTGGGGCAATTTGAAGCTGTTTCAAATTACCATTAACCCCACTCCTAGGTCTCACCTGTTTGGATATACTTTTTTAAGTTTAAATTACATAGTATGACCAAAATCTAACACTTTCAAGTCAGTGGGAGTCACAAAATAAAGGGAATTAGCTATGTAATGGGTATGTTTCATCCTCCTAGTGGACATACCATTGTCTAACTGTCGATAATCGAGTGATATTCTAGAATGTAATACATACATCTCATTTTGTTACCACTCAACAGCTTGGAAAATAAGGAATGCTACTCTCTTTCAGTCCAAGTTCATGCAGATCAACAACTGTACTAACTGTCAACAATCGAGTAGCAGTCCAACATGTAGTTCATACATTCTGTGGCTGTTAATGTTTAATAGCCTATAAAGCCAATGATATTATCTTCTTTCAATTTTTGGTTGCTTGAACTGGTGACTGTTTTAGCTTTCACAAACGTGGTGAGCACAATAAAACACAACCACAGTGCCTCATATCATCACTTGGGGGTTGGAAAGCAAGAAGTCATGACAGCCTTTTAGTTAGCAATCTTTCGACTACTTGACTATCCTAAATTTTATTCAAGTGGAAATCACATCACGTAATGCATACATTATAATGTGTATCAGTTGATAACTTGGAAAACAAGCAATCTCACTTTCTTTCAGTCATCAAGTACTTGTGGTAATAGTCATTCTAGTTTTCAATTATCAGTCTCACCTATTTTAATCATGAAGCCAACATTGGTATTTTGACTGCTGGTATTAGCTGGTAGTCACTTTCATTTCTATTGACTTGTCACTTGGTTCATTTTAGAGTGATAAATAACTTTCTGCAGCTTCTTGTCCCTTGTAGGTAGGTTCAGATGACTCTAGATGGTGCCCTCATTCTTCTCTTACTCATCCATTTCTTTTCCACACTCCTGGTCAAGCCAATACACTAAAGGCTCATCTGTAACATATGAACACAGCATATAATTTTCTTATACACACTTTTATGTGTCTTGCATTCATTTAACTCACAAGTTAGAGGCTCAGCTTGTCAGAATATTGAATACAAAACAACCCAGCTAGATACAAGTTGCCACTGGTACATACAACAACACATCCAGTTGCCACATTGGAGCATCTATTCTTTTACCATCTAATCTTCCGTCGACATACTGCCTTTCAGAGTATGTCAGAGTATGTTGTCAGACAAACTCGTGTACATGAATCATAATCGATCTCAGCCACTCTACATATTCTCGAGGACACTAGAGGTCTTCTCCTTGTGGTTTCGGACTGTACATCGCATCTACGAGGAGTAACACTTCTCATCTGAACATGAGCAGGTTAAATGAACAGTCTGTAGATCCATGTTCTATTGCTCTATACGTAATCATCACATATAACAAGTGTACATCCCAGTTGGTTCTGTTTGTATTAATATTGTTACGTCTCCGTTCGTTAGTTAATTTTCCGTAACTTCGTTCCAACGAAACTTTAGCAA
>NW_013669368.1:39635-40398 GCF_000517525.1 Limulus polyphemus
GTCACCTAACAAATGTACTTGTTTCCAGCACGAGTTTGAGGCAGATGACCAGCAATGTCGACGGCTACTCATTCCATTGGTGCACCAACTTGATATAACTTCATTGGAGCACGTCCCTTATGCTTGGGTCCCCTTTTAGAACAACATGTACTGCATGTTCTGCACCATTCTTCCACATCTTATCTCATAACTATCTAGTAAAATCTGTGTCGTAGGTGACTCAATGTTTTTTAACTCCGAGATGTCCTCCTGTTACAGTATCAAGGGATTGACGCAACACAACTTCCCGTAACTTTCTCGGTATAACCTTTTGCCAGATCGTCACTTTTCCATCTGCAGTTTCCCATCTCTGGACAAGAACACCATCTTCAAGCTTCAACTGGTCCCATTGTGCCCAATAGTTCTTTGTCACAGGGCTTAGACTAGACACCTTCTCCCAAGCAGGGTGCAAAACATTTGCTTTTAGAAAATCAATCATTGGCTTCAAATCTTGGTATTTTTCCTGTTCTGCCTTGATGTATATATTTGGTTCCACTTCACCATCATCATCTTTTTCAGTCGGCTTGACTTCAGCTTGATGGCACCTGGTTAGTTCAACCTCTCTTTTGCAGCAATGTCTGCAGTCATTTTATATTATAATTATACTGGTCTATTTTTCCGATCTAACGTGCTAGTTGTCCCTCTGGGTTCTTTAATGATCTTAACCAGCATAACGCAACATGGTCTGTCCTGATGGTAAACCTTGCACCATGGAGGTAAGGAT
>NW_013669368.1:41398-42419 GCF_000517525.1 Limulus polyphemus
TTCACTTGTATCTTAAGTTCTGGACTGTCCAAGGCATCTACGAACTGATCCCTCAGCAACAACTTGAGGAGATCGAGTGGTGCAGTTGGGTAGGTCTTGTGTGCCATACTTTCCAAATCCTGCGCCAGCTCTTGCAGGATCTCACCTTTAGCACGGGCTCTCGTCCTAAACCTAGCCCTGTTTACTTCTGACTGATTTTGGTTTCCGTACCTGAGCTCTAGAGCCGCTACCAGTGCTCTATATTTGTGTCTGTCGTCTGCTGACAACTGTCCAAGTATTTCCAGTGGTTGTCCCTTCAAGTTCGTTGCCAGATATATTGCTTTCTGCTCCTCTGTCCATCCGTTCATCTCTGCCAGTAGCTCAAATTGGGCTCTATATGCTTCCCACGGTGCCTTCCCATCGAATTCCTGTGGCTTCCTTCGCACTGGATCACTCCTATTACTGACATTCAGATCTGGAATGTGACTTCTAACAGGGCTAAAGATATCTGCATTAGGATTTAGCTGCGGGGTCTGGAAGGAGCTTGCCATTGTCTGGGGCTGATTAAGTCGATGATTAATGTATCCTTTTTATGTAAAAGACAATAGATCATCCTTCAACGTATCTAATTCGCTTTTAAATTTACTAATGTTTTCCATTTGTACTTCTTGCCACTGTTGTAGTCTCTCTTCTTGTTTATTTTTTCTCCTCCAATAGCTGTTGTAATCTCTCTTGTTTATTTTGTTGTTCGTGCTGCCACTGTTGTTGTCTCTCATCTTGTTTCTTTTCTTTTCCTCCAACAATTGCTGTAATCTCTCTTGTTTATTTTGTTGTTCGAGCTGCCACTGTTGCAGATTTTCTTGCCACTGTTGTTGTCTATCTTCTTGTTTCTTTTTTTCCTCCAACAACTGCTGTAATCTCTCTTGTTTATTTTCTCGTTCTTCTTGTTTCTTTTTTTTTCCTCCAACCACTGCTGTAATCTCTCTTCTTGTTTATTTCTAGTTCTTCTTGTTTCTTTTCTTTTTCCTCCACCCACTGCTGT
>NW_013669368.1:43419-47693 GCF_000517525.1 Limulus polyphemus
GTGACAACGAACGTCTCACGTGCTCAACTTCAGTAATACTCTCTTACTGCAGTTCAATTACTCACTGTCTCTCCCTCGCTTCGTGGTCAGTCTTATATACAAGACTACACTATATCTAGTAATCTCCCGACAATTCACGAAGGTTCGAGAATGACGTGGCGTGATACAAGTCACGTGACCTCGATGTCGCAACGATATGCTTTTCAGGCATCCATTTGGTAGTATGTACTACCAATTCTGTGAGATGAAGTATGAGACTTCACTGCATCTGACACTTTACATAACTCATTGAGTTGTTGGTTGTTGAAGTTGGCTTCCTGATCTGTGTGGATTTGTGTCAGTGCTCCAAACCATGCTATCCAGTTCATGGCCAACACAGTAACTAGGGTCTGTACTAGAAACTTAATGGATAATCCTTGATCCACTTTTTGGTCAATGAATGAATATGTATCGATGATGTCTCACAGTCTCTGGGAATAAACCAGCAATATCTAGGGCTATCCTCTGCATAGTAGACCCAACATTTCTCTGTTGGATTTTACTCAGTCTTTTTCTCTATACAACATTCACACCAGCACTGAATATATCGTCTCATTTGCAGTCAGAAGGATCACCATCAAATATTAGCACAATTGTGGGTTACACTTTCTTGCCATCCAGTCTTGTATCCTGTATCTATCAGAAGCTCAAACTCTTAGCATTGTAACCTTTTCAGCACATACCAAGAAGTTCCACCCTGCCCTGATGGAACTGGGTTGACCACTTAACTTTTTGGTGCAAGCAGGTTGTTGTGCTCCTCCAAGTCAGTGGTCAAGTATGACTTAGGCTCTGTCAGTTTTACAGAACATTTGTCACAGTATCCATCATTAGTTGCTGGCCATCCAGGATTTACTGATACGACAGCCAGCACTGATAACATTAATACTTTACTGCTCATTAATATGTTTGTGTTATGGGTTGGCTGGCTGTTGGCTGAAACCTATAGCCTCACTGTCTTTGCAGCTCCATGACGTATGGGCAGTTCCTCCAATAGTGTCATGCCACTCCATAAGTGAAATAGATAGAGGCATAGACCCAGTTGCCACATAGGTGCACCTTGGTGTGGCATGAACCTGAGTTCCCTTGAGCAGAGCTTGCTCTGGCACATAACTTACAAGTGGAATTTATTGTGGCACGCATCTCATAGGTGATTGGTTGTTGGCCCTCCAGTTGGGTCTAGGCCAGTGCAGTAGAGGTACCTGGGTGACACAGTTCGCCAATGGAAATGCCACTATAATTATTGCTGCAGACTTCTTCTTCGGTGACAGTGAATTCCAAGTAACCACTTCAAAGTGTGTTGTAATGAACACTGGTTCTGTGAGCATGAGAATATCCCTCATTCCAAAGTACTGTCACACAAGTTTATTGCAAAGTCCTTCAATTACCTTATCGGTCAGTATATCCTCCTGAACTGTAGAGACCATTTCCAGGTATGCCTTCCCAACCCATTAACATAAACCGTCCACATAGGCTGCCAGCCCCTCATTGTTAATCCTCTTTTCAACCTTGAACTCATCATGATAGATTGCCCAATTCTCCATCAGGTCAAATAGGTGATTCAGCTCATGCACAACTATTTCTCTGTCCTCTTGCTGCTCCTTGTTCAGGTGTTCAACAGTATCAAAAGTCAGAATATCTAAGCACAAGACCAGGCATTGAGCAACCTGTTTCTAGGTCCACCCATACTGCCAGACTTAAATGCTCTTTCGCTGTTCCCTTGATAATTGGGAGTGCAGTCTGTTTGATCTCTTTTATAGGAACCTGTGCAGCTGGCCAAAGCCTTTCCCTCATAGGATCTCTACCAACACCAAGTGAAGACTATTGGTCTCTGGTGATCTGGACAAAAGCTGATACCATAGTATTCTGGCTGGAAATAGCCTAGGGATCATGTAGATACCTCCACATGTGTTCTCAGACCAGCCAAGCACCACTCCACTCCAACAACCCTCAGCTCTCTGTGCTGAGATTAATCAATCCTCCGGGGTATAGTTTACTCCATTGATCTGAGTAATCCAAACATGAGCATATCCCCCTGAGTTTGCAGTTGCAGACTGACCAACATCATTGGCAAAATTCTATGTACAAGGGAGGACGTTTTTCTTGTTACTGCCTCTCTCTGATAAACTCGCCCTCTTGATCGTGAGTACTTCTATATACAGAATAAGCCATTCTAATCATAAAAGTTTCATTTAAACTCGATTTGATTCAAGAGCTCGATAAAGACTAGTGCACACTTTATCAAAACAGAAACCCTGCAAAAATATATTGTTGTCCTGGCATCAGAATTTCTGCTTCCTAAAATAAAGTTCAAATCCACATTAGCAACTCCAAATTTATATGGATACAAGTTTCGACAATTTCACGTGTTTATTTGTGAGAGAGAAACAAATACATTCTTTTTTATAACAGAAGTTCTAAGCCTTTTAACAAAATATTACATCAGAAAGAGATTCAACTTAAAGTGACCCTCCTATTTACTCGTAGTATTCTCAGGTGAACTGATTTTCGCACAAATATAAAATAGAGAGATCCACTGAAAAAGGTATGATCAACCAAAAATCTTATGGAGTAGCCCCTATTTGCAAACATAACTAATTTTTCTTGTGTGTAAAATAATAAGACTGGACAAGTTTTGAATGAAACAAACGCAATGTTTACTATGAAACAAAAATTAAACGCAGCCTGCATACTTGCACAGACAAGATCACGGTTAATTATCTATTACATGGTGTTTTATTTGAACTTCCTTGGGATTGAACACTTCAGAACTAAAACACTATTGTCTCAGGTAAGATCTTTACTCGAAGATTTAGTATAATTGAAAGAATGAAAGCATCCTTGGCTTTTAAAATTCCTTTATATATCTAAAAATAAGTAGAAAACATGATATGCCGGCATATAAGATTCCTATCTAAATTATATGCATCACTTTACATTTTTTTATTAAAAACCATCTACCAACTTACCGAATAATCTAAATTATTTTGCAAAGCAGCAACAGCATCCTCACAATAAACAACATCCAAAACCTTTATATCATCGTTAAGTAAAGATAATTTATTGAGTATACCTTCATCTAAACACTAGTGTAAATCAAATAGAGAAAAGTTCCTAACACTGAGCCCTGAAGTAACTCCATTTATGTCATTAATCCAGTTCGACTAAACTCTGTTTATAGCAACTATGTTTTCTTCCATCCAACCACTTTTCTATACAATAAGCCAAATTATCTCCCCTCCCTAGTGTACAGGTTTTTCAACAAGCCTTTTGTCAAATACTTTCTGAAAATTCAGAAACACCAAACTCGCACCTTTACCTTCATCTACATAAGCAGTAATGTCTTCCAAGAATGTCAAAGTATTATGAGGCAAGATTTTCCCCCTAGTAAAACCATATTGACTATCCAACATATCGTCACTGTGGTTGAGGTAGTGAAAAAATATTGTTACGTCTCCGTTTGTTAATTAACTTTCCGTAACTTCGTTCTGACGAAACTTTAGCGACACAAGTCGTTACTTAATAAAACTGACTTATTCTTTCTGAATATAACTTCACGATACACTTGATTTCAACAGTCGCTCTTTTACAAACGTTTTAACAACGAACGTGCTCAACTTCAATAATACCTTCTCACTGCAGATTAATTACTCACTACCTACACACACACTAATGTCACGTTGTCACCCTCTTATATATATACCAGACTACCCTATATCTAGTAATCTCCCTACTATTCCCGAAGGTTCGAGAGGTGGCGTGACACTAGTCACGTGACCTAGCTGACGCAACACTGCCCCTCCTTAGTATTGTTCGTCCCGAACAATAGCCACTTACAATAAACCAATAACAATTAACAATAACTTAATTACAATCACAAAATTACAATTCAACAAAGTCTCTTAATTTTACGGGATGTATCTTCTTCCGTACTGGTCTCCGTCTTGTTGGCTTCTGCTTCACGTGGGGTTCATCCGCTTCATCAGGAAATGTCCTATCGTCGGTAACAGTCACATCAGTGGTAGTAACTTCATCAAGAGCTTAACCGTTTCCCTTCTCAAAACTGAGTAGAGTTTCTTCTTCGATGGTGGCTTCTTCAGGTGGTACGTCTTCAGCAGCGTCATTTGTTCTGTTTTCCACTTCATCCCAACTGAAATGTCCTGGACCGAGATAACGCCAAAGCCTTTTGGCATGCACCACTTTTGGCTTACCTCGCCGACCACATTTTATCCGGAAAG
>NW_013669368.1:48672-67947 GCF_000517525.1 Limulus polyphemus
CACTAGTCACGTGACCTCGCTGACGCAACAATATCGTTACCGGACTTCACAATGAGTATCGTTCACAAGAGTATATTCTTTAAAAACCTACTAACTCTCAGAAAACAAATTCAACTTAAAATCCCTACATTTAGACAGCTCTAGGTGCTTACGTGCGTCTTGGAACTATGATGACAGAGCACAAAGTTGTGTGAGTAAATACAATCTAAAAGTTGCATCACGTTATTTCCTACATTTAGACACATCAAGCTCCTAAATAGGCCAATGAGAGCAGATAGCGTTCAAAACTATAATATTCACTTGATTATGGAATAGGATATGTTTCCCAGTACGAGTAAATACGTATCATTTTCACGGTTACATGAAACTTGCTTATATAAACACATATTTGCGTAATTCTAAAAAGTGATTTTCGTTTCTTATTAAAGTTTGTATCACAGGAAAATTCTAATGTAATTAGAATCGATAAACTTATTTTTTAATCCAACACAGTATATTAGCTCTAATAAGATACATGATGCTATTTTTATCTTATATCATTAATTACATTTGTAATAGTATCTATTGTTATAGCATTTATGTTATAAGTTCTTTAATTTAAACAAGTTTAATATAATTTTTTTAGAGAATTGGTTGAATGTTCAGCCTTCAACAAATGACTATGATTTGGCAAATTAACGGAAGAGAAAAACATAATGCACATTCGCACTAATCAAAATAATTTATTATTTTCGTCTTTGTTTATTTGTAATTAAGCACAAAGCTAAGCAATGAGCTATCTGTGCTCTGCCCACCACGGGTATCGAAACCCGAATTCTAGCTTGGTGAGTCCACAGACATGCCGCTGTGCCACTAGGGGGGGCGATCGTCTTTGGAAATAAGTGTATTGTGATTAGGCGACAGTGTGTTGTTTCTCAATTGTTATCCAGACATGTTTATTTACTGTTATTACCGGTGTCTAATTCACCAACAAAGTATGTAAGAACAGTTATCCAGACACGTTTATTTACTGTTATTACCAGTGTCTAATTCACCAACAAAGTATGTAAGAACAGTTATCCAGACATGTTTATTTACTGTTATTACTAGTGTCTAATTCACCAACAAAGTATGTAAGAACAGTTATCCAGACATGTTTACTGTTATTACTAATGTCTAATTCACCAACATATAAGAACATGTAAGAACTTTTTAGAATGACATTTTTCTTTAATTTTTAAATCTTTAGATTTTAACTTAAATGATACCCAATCGAATGTAAGTGGATTTAGTTTGGGATTGAGAATTTATGAATAATACTATCTAAGACAATGATTTTTGCGTATTATAAAAAATATATAAAGTCATACTGACATCAAAGTTATAAAATGAGAAACACTCTTATATATTTTATAAACTTTTATCCATTAGTTTTTCTTAAATGAATATTAATATGGAGCCGAAAAGAAGTAAACTCCATATTTTTTTATTAAACAGGTAGTTCTTTTTATTTCTGCGAAAATTTGACTATCGCAGTAAATAGAGATCGTTGAGCGAAATTTTTTCGCTCGTAAATTTAAGTTTTTTAAGCCTGACAATCATCGATCAAACTAATAACGTGTAAAGTCCATTAATACAAGCTTTTATGTTTTAAGTATATGCAAAAAGATGTATTTTATTAATGTATATACATTTAAGCTCTTCATAACTCAGGTCGCAATCTCCCCAACAAACATAACTTTCAGATTATTCCACCAGTTTGGAAAATGAAGGAACACTATTTATCCTGTGTTTATTAATTTTGGTTTTCTGTCGCTATGGCAACATCATTTTCAGACGTTAGACCGTGTCGTGAACGTAAGTGTCGCTCCAGATCACGCCGCCTCACGAGGACTTTTCCGCAGTGAGAGCATTGATACGGACTCGTAGTATCTGCATGCAGACGCACATGCTTATTTAAGTTGCTGGGGTCACTAAATGGTCGAAGACAATACTTGCATTTGAGTGGTTTATAACCAGTGTGTGTCCGAACATGAATTTTGAGTCCATATTTTCTTGAGTACACTTTTCCACAATAAACACAGCAGTGACCACGAGGAACCGCATTAGTCTCACCTGAAGAACTAGTAGAAACATAGGATGTCCCCGTGAGAGTTCTAGCAATACCAGGAAAATTTGTACTTTGCTCATTATTTGAAAGATGGAAGACATTGGGCGGAAAAACTGGGTCAGCAAGAGGAAGAGGATCATGGAAACCTCGTGCTGGTAACTGCTTCTGATATTGATTGGTGACAATGGTTACAGTCTCAGGCCATCTGGAGAAATGCAGAGAGGACATGCCACCATGATCAGCAGAGAGTCTTTCAGAGGTTGTATTTAGCTGAGCAGGTTTAAATCGACCACTGCACTCCAGAATAATATGGGCCTTTAAAGGGTTTGGATGAGAAAATGTGGTACCGCAAACAACACAAGAATACTGTTCTTGACCTGTAACAATATTACATTTAATGTTAATGAATATTCGCAAAATATCATGACATTGACATTAATTAACAATTTACTCTGCCCTATAAGGAACTTTAAATGAGTATTAATACTTTCTGTGAGGTTCATGTCTAATATATACATGAAACCCTGTTACTTTAATTAAACAATTACTTCTTTGAAATATTGCTTAGTTTCATTTATTACAATAAAATTTAACTTCAACACTATTCAAATCATTAATGGAGTCCTGTCATTGTTTTATCCTGGTTACTATGATCACTTGCTCCATTTTTATGTAAGTTCTTTTCCAACTTATTGGCGGCCCGGCATGGCCAGGTGGTTAGGGCATTCGACTCGCAATCTGAGGGTCGAATCCCTCTCACACCAAACATGCTCGCCCTTTCAGCCGTGGGGGCGTTATAATGTGACGGTCAATCCCACTATTCGTTGGTAAAAGAGTAGCCCAAGAGTTGGCGGTGGGTGGTGATGACTAGCTGCCTTCCCTCTATTCTTACACTGCTAAATTAAGGACGGCTAGCGCAGACAGCCCTCGTGTAGCTTTGCGCGAAATTCAAAAACAAACAAATCAACTTATTGGACATCAGACGACAGCCCTTTCACCCAAAAAATACCCCTTTCAACGTTTTACCTCAGTCCAATAAACTAACATTATCGCATCTTTGCTGTTTTTTGTTTTGTTTTGTTTTTGGCTTTATTCCATTGAACTAAACCAAATAAATATAAATATTTCGTCAGTTTAATGAAAACTATATTAATTTAGTATATGAAACAAATACTAGGCCAATACTTTCTAACAAATATCACTAACACTGGTTTGTACGACTTTAAAAATCGGGCCCTAAAGAAAGCAGTACATTGATCACAGGTTGGAATAAATCAGAAGGTAAAATATCTTATAATACAATTATTAGATTTTCTCGCCATGTAAAGATTATATCACGATGTTAAACATCAAAAAAATTTAAGAATGTGACGAAAAATGATTGTTAGGACGAACAATAAACATAAACATTCCCACTGAGTAGACGTTTCTTTGTCTATTTAGCTATCACTTTGTTTATGTATATTAATTTTCACTTACCAAGAAATACTTCAGAGGTTGTGGATACTATTCAAAGATGGGAGTTAGAGTTAACAAATTGAAAATAACTGAGTTTACGCTATATGAAAGAGATTTTTTTCTAACATACCAAGTATCTGACTAGGCAAGAGAAACGGAATGGCCTGTTCGAACAACATGTCTGTTGCAAACCACACAAACAGTTCCTCTCCTGCTGATATATTTCGAGTTGTTTCTAGAACTAGATGTTCTTCGCTGGTTCTAGTCAGTTGAGCATTTTGTTCATGACAGTCTCGTGCCACGCGTACTAGTTTCACCCATCGTCTTGAACTAGGATTCTCGTGAAGTAGTATCGTTCCACTATTTAATGTAGCCTACACAAAAGATAAAGAAACATTTACTCAGTGACTAACGCCTGGTAATTAATTATTGGTCACTAAATAATATAAGAAGTAGAACAGCATCACGTTAGTCACTAGTCGACATGAAGCTGACAAACTAGTTTTATATATATATATATATTTTGTTTATATATATTATAAACAAAAATTTACTCCATTCTTCCTTATAATTAGTTTAACTAATATTATTGGTCATAATGTTTAATATACACATATAGTTTTATTTTTTTACATTTATGTAGATTATTCTGCTTACTATACGAATTTAGGAAAACCTAAATCTAAGCTAGTAGAATATTTTGAGATACTATTCGGATTACGACCGAGTAAATCGATAACGTCGAGATTACCCAACTGATAAATCAATGTATTCTAATCATTATTTTATTTATTTTTTCTTTTAGTTAATTCTTTCATTACATTATTTCCCCTAGTTAGTCCGTTACTTAAAATTAATTACATTACTTCTTTAGTTATTTTTCTTATATTTCAGTTATAATCTATGTAGTTAGCTTGTTTTGATCAGAAGTTATTAATGATAATCATAATCACTTATGTGAAGAAAGAGAGAGAGAAACAGATATTATTCAACACTTAACAAAAATCAACGTTGTTTTTTTTTCAGTCAACGGTTTACTGTAGTTATCTAATAACCTCGAAAAATTCACATTTCTTCACAATTAGTTGAAGAAGAAATTATTGGCCATTATCTAAAAACAAGAAATCCTGGGCTAA
The DNA here is from genome assembly GCF_000517525.1 of Limulus polyphemus. NCBI lineage: Eukaryota > Metazoa > Arthropoda > Merostomata > Xiphosura > Limulidae > Limulus > Limulus polyphemus. The sequence continues at coordinate 53,356 of NW_013669368.1, forward strand.
CTTTGAACACGCAAAGATTACGAAGTTCACGTGCACAAGTTTTCTTGAAGCAAATCATTACACACATTATTAGTATTCTAAATTTTAAGGGTACGTGAATTAAATACTCATACAGATATGTGTATAAATGTTTTCATGAAGAGGCGGATAATTTCACGGATTGATTATGAATATTTAAAAACCAACATGTGAGTGGAAAAAGGGCGGATTGATTAAAATGAAAAACATGATCTACCTAAGAATCAATTTTAATATCTACTTTCTTGTTTTATCCGTTTTGGTTGGTCTTTTAGCTCAAATATACACAATGGGCTATCTGAACTTTTCTCACTGGCGGGAATTGAACCCCAGATTTTAGTATTGTAAATCAGGAAACTAACAGCTGTACCACCAGGGGAGTTATTTTATTCCTATTATATTATGTTTTTATCACTGTATTTTTTTTTGTTGTTGTTTTCTTACATAAAATTATTTAATTAGAAAAAAACATATAAATAAATAGTAATTACATAAGTTTGAGTCTGTATTAAAAACATTTTTAGTATTTGATCATTGTTTTGAGAAACAACTGACAATGAGAGTGATGCTAGGTTCACATGTGTATTTGATAATATAATGCTCTCTGTTTAATATAATTAGTGTTTCTAATTATAGTACAGCAAACAATATAAACAACAACTTTCATTTAATATTATAGATATATTGAATATAAACTATCGCTATATGGGCATACCTGAAGTACTCGTCTAATAAGTCCCGAATGGATCAGCCTATGGAGACACAGCCCGACTGTGAGCGGTAACGACTGCGAGCCGATAGGTATGGGACAGTCAACCGCCACGGTTGTCTCCATTGCAGAATACTCGGCTGTAAATTCACCATCTCGCAGAGAGTTGGAAGCCCAAGAGTGTTCTGGACGAATCATGCTTAAACCCTCTTTAGTCAGCTTTCTGACATTACTCTGAAAGCGGACAGAAAAGTCTGCTCCTTTCCTCCGAGCAAGACCGTCACCTGTGTCGGCTCCCATACCAGGATCCTCCAGACCGCAAGTTCGGAGGGATTTGCGCACTTGATTATGTGTAACCAGCTGTGTAACCAGCAACCACCGTGAAGAAGTTTCATCTTATTAGTCTCAGTGGGGTCGAAAGCTGGGTTCTTCTGTTATACTAAAACTCAATCATTTATTATAACTGATTATTTATTTTGCATTATGGAAACAATATTTTCCTATAATATTCTAGAGTTCGTTACAGCTTTCTTTCCGAAATGTGCAAAAGTTAAACCAAAAAAATACGAAAATATTGTGATTCTATACTATGAAGCATTTTTTTTTAAAAATAAATTTGATTATTAACAACATTTTAAAAACAAAATATGTAATTGTGGTGTGATTCCTACATTAGCGCCTCACTTCAGTAAATGATGAGAACTTTTACCCTTTAAGGTATATGGAAATAAGAACTGTGTAAACATGTGCATATGAATAGTGTGAATGTATACCTTTATATATGTATTTCTTGTATCAACGCTTCATGTTTTTAATATATGACTACACACCATTTAGTTTGTTTAGGCTATACACATGTAATTTAAGAATATATATATGTTCATACATTTACATCTTATATAGTCTTCCAAAACGGAATGAAGAAGTCTTTCTCAGTCTTCCAGTACATCAGAAGTTACTTTGAGAACTTTCAATGCTAAAAATCCGGGTTCGATTCCCCGCAGTGAACAGGATTTATACAGCCCATCGTGTAGCTTCACGCCAAAAAACATTAGCTTTTTACCGCTACTGATTTTCTATCTTAAAAAAAGCGTTTTAATCTAGTTTCGATATCATAGAAATCAACATTTTTTTAGTATTTATACTAAATGGTTTTATTTTTTTTCTTAAGTCTAATATCTCATGTACTTGATATTACTGACTAAAGTTACTTACATATAGCCAATCGTAAATTTGCTAAAATACAAGAAACCAACTTCTATCTTGCTTTGAGTATTTCCAACAATTTTACACATAGACATACAGTTATTCAAGAAAATAAATACAACTGGAGTATGGAAAACAAAATGGGAATCGTAGAATGGTCCTCGTAAGAGACACGTGGAAGAAGAACACAAGCAACAATGAGGATACCACATATTTCAAATCGTAAGCGTCATCTGTGAAACGAAATTATAACTTAAATTTTGATGCATATATGATTCCTTGAACCAATGTACTACTGCCTACAGTTAGTTGGGCAACGATATTTACTCCTAAAAATAAAAAATCAAATCAAGTTACCCAAAACTGGGGTGATATGTGTAGTAATATTTATTCTCGAGCCTAGCTTTGAGAAAAAATAAAAATAAAAAAACATTGAAAGTAAGGAGCGTCTGTGGTATTTGTGAATTAACATGTAGATATGTGTGTGAGTGAGTGTAAGAGAGAATCCAGTGACAGGAAGAAACAGGAGACAGACCTATTTATTTTAAAATTATCATTTTCCAGTTTTTCAGATAATAAGAAATTTCAAGTGTTTTTCGAAACTTCACAGCTCTTTCTCAGCCTGAACGATATAGATTATTACAAATTTTAGTCCACCCCCCCCCCTTCCCCTCAGCGGTATGTCTGAAAGTTTATTAACGCTGAGAACCGGGTTTCGATACTCTTAGTGGGCACAACAAGGTAGCGCATTCTGAAGCTATGCGCTTAGCAACAAACAAACAAATGTTTCAGCTTTATGTTTTCATGCGATAAAAACTGTCTGTTCATTATGTTCCATACTGGATTATTCTCTCTAAAAAATGATAATAATTTTAAGTTTTTGAATAATTTTGAAAGTTAATATGGAAAATTTTTTAACTTTTTTGTAGCGGTATATATAGTTGCTAAAAATAGTACTGGACTTTATCTTACATTTCTTCTTCAAGTACGGTAGTTAAATCTTCATTTTTAAAACTTTTTAGCAGGAAGTTCTCTCAGGACAAGTGAATGAACTAAGAAATAACTTAACTAAAGATTATTTTGAAATATTAAAAGAATAAAAGTTGTTACATGACTTGTCATTCTACCCCTTCACTGAAGTTTAGGCTAGAAATGAAAACTCCACATATACAATTACTGAAGCTCATTATTAGATTTTAGTCCAATTCCTGTAATGACAACGTGTATCACTGGATAGTATTCTCGGAAGTGTATCCTGAATCATTGTTTACATGAACCATTCGTTGTCTGAAGAACTGAGGACTTGTTAACTTCACATTAAACCTGCCAAAGCACCCGGTGACCGAGCTCACACCTGCGGTTATCCCGCCAGTGTGGCTTGTGATGCTGTGGCCGTCAGCTGGTTGGCACTCTTGTTAAATTACCATTACTGCCTTGTTTTGAGATTATGAGAGAAAGCGGAACCTGTGACAAGTGCGGGGTTCTCCGTCACTGAGTCAGAGAAGAGCTTTTCCAGCTGCCCGGTTCACACGACGTCATAGCCGGCCGCTTTGCTTCTTTTCCGGCTGACTCCCGTGGCCAATCGTCCGCTAAGTCGATGCTCAATGAAGCCAAGCTGTCTAGTAAGAAAAGTTGTTCTGTATTAGTTTCCTATTATAACAACACTGACATATAATCCTCGCTCATATGGTCCCAGAACTAGGGGAAAATGCAAGCAAATGTTCGTATTCTCAGAACACTGACTTCTATAAAAAATTCAATTCTATCATATACTATACTTAAAACTTTAATATAACCCAAAATAACAAGAAATCAGAAAAAAAGCAATATATAACAATAAAGGCTCGAATTTTATTTACGCAAGCTTTGGGAAGCTAGTTGTGGTTTTTCATTCATATGAAAACATATAAAGTACAGTATACAAAGCAGTGAAAATTATTTTAAAACATAAGTAATTGTTTCAACGGCACAGAATACGTACACATTAAGAAGTCAACACGTTCAATTTAGTTAAAAATAACTAATGAAAATATGTGCAGCGAGTCGAAACGATATTGTACAGTACAGAAAAACGGCTGTGGAAATCTCTGTCGTTTTTTAAAACCTAAATTTAGGTTTTGTCTGGATACGGTATGAAATATATTTGTAAATAGATTTGAATAAATATCTTAGACCTAACCAGTATAGTCGTAGAAGAAAAGATTGCTAACGTGACATGTGATAATCCAACATGTCCTACGCTCTTCTCAAATAGGCCTAAATTTCGAAAACAATCTACCGTTGCTCATGGTAATCTTCAGGTATCTTTGATTTACTACTTAGGTTTACATGGGATATCAAAAACGTAAAGAACTTGATATTTACACTTGGAGTATGCTAGTAATGATTTTAGAAAAACACGTAGGTTCAAGAAGTCTTGAGAGAAATGAATTAAAAACCCCATAGCCCGAGCGCTTTCGAAAGGTGGACCTTTCTTCTTCAGGGGCAAACTGGGAGTATACTAGTGGTAAAATCATATATAATATTGAACTTTAAAACTGGTACACAATTAAAAGCATTTTATTTAAGCCTATCTATGGCCTTCAAAAAATTGACGAATCCAGATGTTTCGACATTGCAACTTTATACACAAGTGCCAAAACACAATAATTATGCTAGTGATATTTACGTCTACCTATCTGCGATGAACTTGGCTGGGCAATTTCTTAAGGAATTGAAATGTAACTTTGAAAACTTACACCTATACCATAGTTCAAATGAATTTTGGGTTAGAAAGCCTAATAACGAGATATGAACTTTAAGTTTACTTACAGGACTGTCTGTAGAGGGATATTTTCAGCATTTGTTACTAGCAATCCAAAGAAGATCGACTGGTAATAGGAATTTTTGTACTATCTTAACTTAAAGATAGAATATTAACTTTCTGTGACAAGAGATTTTATCTAGTTTTACACACACCCCAGTTTTTATTACCTTTTGTTAACATAAACCAGTAAACTATTTTTTGACAGTTATCTACCCCTAGCGTTTAAAGATATATATATTATGTTACAGCGTGTTCTGAAACGAGTTCCGTAAAACACTTAGACAAGCGAAGATGTCAGTATATCTATTTGGAGTTTCAAAATAGATTAAAGTATTGTGGTTTAAAATAATTGCGAATATACACCCATTTAATTCGATAGACTGCGAGGAGATGTGACTTTACAGTAAGGAACACAATTCTCCACGCACAAATAATAAATTCACAAAAGTGTACTGTTTCTATTCTGGGCCAACCAGGGAAAACGCTACGCATAACTGTTATACATAGAATTAATATTGTGAAAACACAGAAACTACTTGTAACAAGAGCTTCACGTACATTTATAAGATACCGTAATGTTTTTCAGCCATTAATACTGAGAGAATAACCATTTTTATTCATAGTAATATTCCAGTAATAATAATAAAAGAACACAATATTGTGTTTAGCAGAAGACAACGTGAAAACGAAAAGACGCACTAATGTGTCGAAGCTAGTTTCTCTGATATCAGATTTCTGACAGTTCTTTCGGTTTACTGTGATTTTCTCACTTACCCCAATAATACTTTCAATAATTACTCTTAGCAGTGTAACTCTTAGTCAAGGGTACTCCCACTGTAAAAAAAAAAACTTGTTTGTTGATTACAGTGGTTAAGTTTATTTGCTACATGAATCAGCATGTTTCGGGGAAGTTATAATTATCTTTAAATGTCGTTTGTTGTTGTATCGGCCAAGTTTCAATACAATTGAAGCTCTTCAAAACATGCTATCCCATGAAGAAAAAGGCTCAAGTCCGTGATACCATATACAAATAGTACAAGTGGACCTAATGAAAGCTAAAAGAAAAATCATGACGGAACTGAACTTGATGACACATAGATTCCGATCGCAAAATTTCTATTTATCTACCTGTTATTAATAAGAGCATTTTTCCTTTTGTTTTTCTTTGATTATTAGTAAAATTAACCTTCATATTTGCTGTTTTATTTTACCGTATTGTTATAACGAAGTGGAAGTGTTATCTTTCCTTTTGTCCCCCAGTGGGTCATTTGGTATGTTTACGGCTTACAACGCTGAAATCCGGAGCTCGAATCCCCGTGATGGACAGAGCGCAGATAGCCCGTTATGTAGCCTTGCTCTTACAAACAAACAAACTTTTCTGTCATTTAGTTAATGCAATGCATATCTAAGCGCAGTGAACAAAACCCAGTTTCTTAGCAGGCGTTATGGATTAGTTTTTATTACTTTGTATGGTGTGATTTATCATATCTTCTAAGCTTCGAACATCTTATCTTATTCATTGTCTATAAGCCCATGGACTGATACAACTGAAAAAAGTTGTTGAATTCTCTTTGAAAACGTGTGTAAAATAAAAAATCAATAAAAAAGACATTAAGAAATACACGAGATGTAAAATCTCCAATTTTGATTGAATTATTTTCTTTCTTTTTTCTTCTTCGCACTGAAAGTACGGAAAATTTATTTGATAGAAAAACATACTTTCATAGATTTTTTTCAAATCTGGTACACTGGTAGATCTTTAAAACCCGCAATTGGTTGTCAAATTTGGCCTAACTATAAACCACTTGTGCAAAGTTATTCAATAATAACCGTTCAATTTTGACCAAAGGTTTTGCGCACGCCTACGCAGACGTCACGTTAGCTATCGGTCTGAAACTTTTACTACAGCTTCATGTAAGAGTGAAGGTGGACCGTTTTTATATTTTTCTTATTCGGAGTGAAGACGGCTGATTTACAACAACAAATATACAGTGTGAAAGCAAGTGAAGATACGTAAGTATTGGTTAGGCCAAGCAAACTTGATTAGCAGTTTCTAGCTCAAGTTTCCAAAAGAATCATACGGGTGGACGGTTATTATTCATTATTAGCTGCCAACTTTTAAGCACAAGTGTGCTAAATATAATGAATTTCTCCTAATTAAAGAACGTTTAGTATCAGGTGATGTAGCATAAATAACGATGCTTGAAAACGGCTGTACCGAGTGCATGCGGGTGATGACAAGAATCTGATAATCTAGTTTCCGTGGCGTTACTTCAAAGGAATTTAGTTACACTGTTTTAGAACGGAAAAACGACCACCAAGTATTTTATACAGAATCTGCTTGGTTCTGTAAAGTATAGGTCTGTTCCGAATAATAAGGTTGCGATCCTAAAGCTAAAGTTGGTTACAATTGAGTGTCAGTTTTTGTTTCTTGTTGTGGTTTGCTGGTGTGTATTGAAAAATGTCATGATATCTAATCCAAAAACACCTTGTGTGTGAAAAAAAAAAATTGCTGCCAAAAAGGATTGAGTATGCGACTTAAACGGAATGAAATCAAAATTAGCATTGATAAGCATTTACAACAAATATTCATTATTAGTTAGAACACACAGTAGAAAAGACCGCAAAATGTGGAAAAATATTCAAAAATGTTCAAATACACGTCTATAACGTTGTAAGTAATAATGAAAATGCTTTTGTTACAGACGCGTGTTTTAACATTTTTCAACATTTTTTCATTATTAGTTAGCCAGGCCACGTTTTTTGTTCAACTTGAGCCATTATGGTATGCAAAACCTAAGGTGTTTTTAAATTTTTAATTTTAGATATATATAAATAAAAATGACTATTAGAGTCTGTCTTGTATTCAGCCCCAGTATTTCAGCGGTAAATCTGAGGGCTTATAATGCTGAAAAAACTAGGTTTTGATACCGGTGGTCGATTGACACAGATAGCTCATTGTGCAGCTTTGCGCTTAACAACAATCAAACCAAATAAATGATAATTATGTTTAAATATTTTAAATAGCGTCACCTAGAGGACAAAAATACTACTATTCAGGTTGATCATTTTCATGGTAGGTGAGTACTGTGGGTAAGGGTTCGTTCATTGGTGAGATTATGAGAAAAAGTTTGGAATTTCTGCTAGCTCGATGATTCAAAAATTGTTTAATTCCGAAATTGATTTAAGAACTTATTTACTTAGTTTACGTTAGGAAAATAGTGTTGTTGCAAGAAGATCTGCTCTACCCACAGTAACACGACTAGTATTATTAGTGGTACTGTCACACGAGTAACACCGACAGTGTAAAACACAAGTTCAGTTTGTAAACGCCCAGGTGTTAATTATGTTATGTTGACTGGATCGGCGAATAGGTTTAATAAGGCCCAAGGATTGATCGTATCTTTTACCGTCTGTCTAATGATATAACGTATTGTTGGTATGTCACATTTCATAAATTATAATGTAATATTTTTGTAAGTGAATTTCATATTTTGAATATATATGAATGTTACTGTTTACACAAGTAACATGACTAAAACTCAACTATAAAATTAAAAGTTAATTGTATTGCACTTGTAAGTTGTTGTGTAAGTAAAATAAACTGTAATGTAATTTCTAGGCTAGCCTACTATTAGTAGTACTAATGGTAATAAAATTATAATTATAACTTATAAGTTATAGTACTGAATAAGATGTTTCAAAAACTTTATTATTTGCTGATAAATTACTAAAGAATATTTTATGGCCACTCAGAACTGAAGAATCAAAACTGCAAAGTATGTATTGAAAACTTATATTTTATGAATTTATTGTATTAATAAATGTATATCCTTGCATTAGCTTCAAATAGTGGGTATTAATGAAGAACAAGCCATCGCCTTGTGTTGATTACTTTCCTACCCTGTGTACACAGTGCATGAAATAATGGAATAGAACCTATTTTCTGTTTTATTGGTTTTTGGAACACTGTAATGATTAAAGAGGGGCGGGTGGGTATATTCACGTTGCGACAGTAGAGGTGAAATTCTTGGACTGTCTTAAGATAAGCTATTGAAAAAGCATATGCCAAGAATGTTTTCTTTAATCAAGAAAGAAAGCTATACAGGACTGTACATGGACCCTTACTCTCTTAGATAAATATGGTTGTCTTCGGATCAAGGAAACTGGGAAAAGTACAATACATGATTTTGCCTTCCTGGACTTGAAAGAGCTCTTAAATTTCATTTTAGTGTTGTGAAACTGGGAAAAATGAAAATAACAAAATAAAATTTGTGGAAAATATGAACAAATAATGGATGAATAAAAAGCAGTGTCTGAAATATGTATTGGAATATCACCTGCCTTTGTAGAATCTTTATTAGCTATGGTTGAACTGGTGAGTAGGCATATAGAAAACTTGGGTGCTACTATAGGGTGCGGTCTACAAAGATATTTAAACTATAGCGTGCGGTCTACACAGATACTATCATCATCACTGATTTAATGATTCACTAAAACATAAATTCTTGCTAAATAATTTATATCTATCCACATTTTTGTTCAGCAAATATTAATAACTTAATAAGTTGTTTGAAAAGAGTACTTTAAATTTAGGTTATAACTGTGCTAGTTTTGATAGTTGAAATTTATTTCATTCCGATTATATTTGCCCCAAAATGTTATGTAATAGTATTTTGTACTTTATTACTTTAAAAACATAATTTATAATAAATGATGCCAATTGCAAATAAATGAAAGTTAAAATGGTAATGATGATAGTATCTGTGTAGACCACATGCTATAGTGTAAATATCTTTGTACACTGCATGCTAAAGTAGCACCAAAATTTTTGTATTTTGGGAAAAAACTAACTTAATTTTTGATATCTAAATTGAAAAAAAAATAATTAGTGTGATGTCACTTTACAAATCCTGGTCAGATTTAATATTTTTGTTATCTATAATTTGAGTGTATTAGTCAATGTGTATAAAAACTCAGTGTAATTTAATTTTCTCTCCTAATAGTCAATACTTGTTTTAGTTGAATATTTGTTCTTGTTTTTCACTGTATCTTGTTGTGATGTATGTATAAAATACTTGTGTTATTTTATTCTCTTGCTTTTGCATGAGTAAATAGAAATTAAAAAAGGAAATGTACTGAGTGCCAGTGAACCAGTTCTAAAAGTCTTTTGGATAGAACCCTGGCAAAAGTTTTGTAGCTGATAATTGACCATTTTCTTAAACTTGTAACATGCTAAGGGTACTGGCCACTACCAGACTAGGTCTTGTGAGTCTTTGGTTCATAAATATATATATAAAGACCCTGTCAGTAACACTGGTCAGTAATTGCTCATTATTTGATAGGTTCAAACCTTTGACTGGTAGCTAACCTTCTTCGCAGGTCATTCTATTCATAACTTGCTCTTTTTTTTTTTCTTTTTGAGCTATATGAAAATTGATTAGTAAGGCAAGATTTTTCCTTGTGAAACCATGCTGACTATCCAATGAAGTTTTAAGCTTTGTTAAAGGAGTTTGTGAAACATTTTTTATTAGACTTTCAAGAACTTTTCCCACCACTGATGTAAGGCTAATAGGTCTATAATAACTGGGATAATTTTTATCACTTTTCTTAAAAAGAGAAATAACATTAATCAACTTCCTATCTTCTTGCACCAGTTCAATATTTAAGGACTTACAAAAAATAGGAAGTGGCTCGCATATCTAATCCTTAACCTTCCTGAAAATCTTTGGAGTAATATTATTTTGCCAAGGAACTTTATCATTCTTTAAACTTTGTAATTTTTTTCTTAGCAAGCTCAGAATTAATATGATAATCTTTTTCAATATTGTTTCTGTCTATCATTTATTGAGGATAAGAAATATTGCATAAATCTTCAATTGTAAATATTGAAGAAAAGTAAAATGTAATAACCCACCATCTCATATCATCAGACATTAGCCTCCCTGTATCATCTCTAAATGGTCTTAATCCCATTTTAGTATTTTGTTTACCCTTAATATACTTAAATAAATCCTTGGTATTAATTTTTGTAGAATTTCAAAGGGAAAGTTATTGAAAAGATAGTTATTAAGAATTTTATAGTGTTAGGAGAAAAGACTCCAAAGATAACTTAAAATGGTAATTTTAGCATGATCTATATGTGACTGTAAGATGAGGTTGAGGTTATACTGTCTTACAAGGTTATATAAAAATAATTCATAAATAGTGAGCCATGATTCACAAGTTTATTGAACTCTTAGGGATATTTACAATGAGTGTTAGAATGGAGATGCATGTAATACAAACAAAAAATAATTATATTCATTAAGCTAAAATACAGTTTGCTTGAGTAAGAAAATTACAAATCATTATAATCATTCCTTTCGTAAGTTTCATTGCTCTTACTTTAATAAGTTTATTTAAATTAGTTACTTTTTAAACCATTGGTATTTTCACAACTTAGATTTTGAGAAGTAATTATTGGAATACTAAGTTTATTATACCTGCTGTTGTGCAGCTATATAATGTGAAGAACTGAATAGTGGCCAATGACACTTTTTCTTCAGTTCACCTATCCTGTATATAGGTTTTTCTCCTAATGACTATAAAACACACTCACCTCAACAGTATGGTTGATAGTTCTTTCTTTTTTCTAATGAAATATATATATAACAAATGCTTACTGCTTTCAGAGATTCTGGGTTACCATCTTGAAGTACAAAAACAGTTGAGTTGCTGATGTTATGATTGGGATTCTTTTTCTTTGTGTCTCACTGAAGCCACTAGCTTTTGTATAGTGCCCAAGGTAGCCATGGTAATGAGGCCAGTTCTTGTTTTTCATGCTTGCACACTAACCTCTCGAACCCTCTCTGAAATATCAACCCAGTGAGCCATTGGTTAAGCATATTTTCTTGGTCTAATTAGTACCAGCAAGAACTATATGCTTATTCCACCAAACACTCACTTGTAGGAATTAATGTTGTACACTTAGTTTTATGCTCTTACGTTCTTGCTCTTCATAACTGTTTTCTTGGGAACCTCTTATATAGTCAGTGATGTGGTTGGACATGATAGTGACAATCAATGCCTTTATTCGGATGATATTACCATGACATACTACACAAAGCCTCCTTTGTAAGTGAGTTACAACTGAATTTTTGGAAACTCAGGCCAAGGTTCCAACTAACCCTATCCTGGTCAGCAGGTTGACATTGTATCACTCTTGTTTGCTTTGTCCTCATTCTTAGAACATTTAACCTAATTGTATGACAGGGTCATAGGAAGCAGTTAAGTCATGGCTTGACCACTTTTTCATGGCATGTATAGCTTTAACCAGGCACGGGTGAAAGGTCAGTGTACTAAAAATAATAGATATATATAAATGTATAATGTTATGAGATTTATGCTATTTCGTCTAAACATTTATGTTTTCGTGTTATAATTTTTGTTCATTCTAGAATAAAAGAGGCATAATTTATGTTTATTTCCTAGTTTTTTATGGTGGTTGCGAGATCGGTCAAATTTACCAAACCTGTACAGAGATTAATTACTGAAAATAACAGATAAAATATATAAATTTTTTGTTAAGAAATGTTCGGTAACTATCAGGACATTATAAAGATTTTGCATGTGAAATTTCAAAATAAAAGTGTTTTTAATCTTAAAATGAAAATTACTTTGCATGAGAGAAACTTTGCTTTACAAACCTTAAGAATTAATCCAAAAAAAATAGATATTTTGTTTATGAAAGCATTGTAATGTTTACTGATAAACTGCCAAAAAATATTAACATTCACTTACTAATTTAAAAGCTACAGCATGAAAACTATAACAAGCAGAAAATGGTTACGAGCCCGGGTTGAAAGAGTTAATACGACTTTCAGGGTGTCTAACCAATTACATACCATACTAAGTTACAAGCAAGAATATAAACTTTGGATCTGACCTTGTACATTATTGATTTGCTGAGACATCAGTAAATTTGTCAAATCCACCAGAGAAGCCACTCCAATTTTTCCATAGCTTTCAAAGCAATTATTTAATTGTGTAATTATTTGATTGGCATTTTTTTAACCAATAGAAAGAGCATGTTTCCATCTACATAAAATTTATTACAGTTGCTATCCAAGATGATACTACACCTCCTCACACAGTTAAGCTATTTTCCCCACATGTCTGCCTTAGAGATTGTATGCTGCTAGCCTTTAGTGAATTCCCGCTGAATCTCACAAGATATTTCATGAATTGCAATAGTGCATAATTATATCATTATGCAGCAAAAGCCCTCCACCAATATGAGGGTGACAATACTCCATGCACATTAACTCATTATACATTTGCATTCATTAATCTTCATTCTTTAACTTGGCACTGAATACATCAGACATATTTTTGTTTTTTCAGTTTCATGAGATTTACACTGTTTAAGAAACCTTGTCGAAATGTTGTACATTTGCTGTTATGTTAAACTTATATTAAAGTTTTTCTTCATTACCCATTCAAGCCATCTCCAACCATTATTGTACCTTAAGACCTTGTCTTTGTTGTTTGTGTTAACCATATATGACTAAATAATAATCTAGCTTTAACTTATTGTGTTATATATATATAATTTACTAATAAAACCAGTTGCTTTAATAAAATGTTATTCATTATTTATTTGCTCTTAAAAAGTAGGTTTTTGAAAAACTTGCTAACTTAACTATTTCAGAAATACTAGACAGTCTAGCAATATGTAATTTACAGAAACAGGACTTGTGTTTAATTTAGACTCTCTCTTTCATGTACTAATCCAAACAGGATGTTGGTGACCATGGTCTTCCACAGATCTCTTCTCCATGAAACACAGAATTTCCAATGTTAATACATTTATCCATTTAAATAAAGTATTGACATAAGTCAACCTCTGTCTTCCGTGGTCTCTACTTCCTTCAGTCTTTTCAGTTATGACCAAACTTTCAATTTCTTCTTTCCTCATAATGTGTCCAAGAAACTCCAACTATCTCTATCTGATGGTAGTCAGCAACTTCCTCCTGCAACCTGCTCTTGACAAAATATCTTCAGTTGAAGTGTGACTTGTCCAACATAGCTTCAAGATGCACCTTAAAAACCACAATTCAGTTGTTTCAATTCTATTTTCCCTTCTTGTTGATATTATCCAACATTCTTATGCATACGTGAGAACTGGTATAACATAGCAATCCAAAATTCTTAACTTAAATGTTACTATTTGTCATATCTTTTTCACTTTCAGAAATGCATCTTATGCCATCCCTATTCTCAATTTTATTTTATGATCACTTTTACCATCTGATGTTATCCAGCTTCCAGGTAGTTGAATTTATTGACCTGCTTTATCTGTTCATTATATGCTTTGACAATGCATATAGGAATGATATTCTTCTTTGTAATTACCACACATTGTTTTCCTGCAGTTAATACTTGAACCCTTCTTATCATTTTCACTAACAATTTTATCTAAAATCGTTTGCAGCTTGTCTTCTGAATCAGCTATTAAAACTGTCTCATCATCATTATAATGCAACTTGTTCAAATTCTGTCCACCAATGATTAGCCCTGGTAAATCCTCAATCTCCCTCAGGATTTTCTCACTGTACAAGTTAAACACCCCTCGACGTGGATTCCTGTACGTGGTGAAGGTACCTCCCAGAGAAAGTTCTGTAATTTCAGTTACTTCCTCTGGGATCTAAACATCCACCCACATGTTTGCCTTGCTGTGCGTGGCAACCTGTGAAGGGGAGGAGAGGATCCTGGTGGTCAAGTGGTGTCTGGGGCACTGCAACACACCACTTTGGCCTTGAATTCCTGTAGACGGGTGCTCCCCCCAGGGTCAATTGGCTTGTTTTCTTTG